>NC_056725.1:1758637264-1758662264 GCF_019279795.1 Protopterus annectens
ACACATTTTGGTATAAAACCTATGGTCAGATAGTTTTCTTTGAGTTTCTTGTAAATACAGAGACCACTCCATTACAATAATGGTACTAAAAAGTCATCAATTCCAAAATGTAACTTTAAATTAAATATCCTACAAAAAGAAATAACTCTGCTACACTTTGCTGTGAAGGAAAGGTTAGATTTCTTTTTATTTGTTGTATTTTGTATTACTTTATTGCCTTTTTATATTTTGAATACTGTGATTTGTTTCTTTTCCTTGTGTTTTACTTGTATTCTGCTTTTAACTGCATATTAAAACTTCAAAAGAGACCACAGCTCTGTCTCTTGTGAGTCAGGCAGAAATTAGAACTGATCAATTAAGGACTCATACATAAGATAGAAGAGGTCACTTAAGGTTAATCATTTGTGAACTAAGTGGATGGAGCTAGGAAATACACCTTCTATTTAAGGGGTAAAATAAAACATTTCACAGCTTTACTAGAAAAGCTCACCAGACTCTGCTACACTTTGCTGTGAAGGAAAAATTAGTTTTCTTTTTATTTGTTGTATTTGGTATTACTTTATTGCCTTTTTATATTTTGAATACTGTGATTTGTTTCCTTTACCTTGTGTTTTACTTGTATTCTGCTTTTAACTGCATATTAAAGCTTCAAAAGAGCCCACAGCTCTGTCTCTTGTGAGTCAGGCAGAAATTAGAACTGATCAATTATGGACTCATACATAAGACAGAAGAGGTCACTTAAGGTTAATCATTTGTGAACTGAGGGGGTGGAGCTAGGAACTAAACCTTCTATTTAAGAGGTAAAATAAAACATTTTGCAGCTTTACTAGAAAAGCTCACCAGACTCTGCTACACTTTGCTGTGAAGGACAGGTTAATTTGCTTTTTATTTGTTGTATTTGGTATTACTTTATTGCCTTTTTATATTTTGGATACTGTGATTTGTTTTCTTTACCTTGTGTTTTACTTGTATTCTGCTTTTAACTGCATATTAAAACTTCAATAGAAACCACAGCTCTGTCTCTTGTGAGTCAGGCAGAAATTAGAACTGATCAATTATGGGCTAATACATAAGATAGAAGAGGTCACTTAAGGTTAATCATGTGTGAACTGAGGGGGTGGAGCTAGGAACTAAACCTTCTATTTAAGGGATAAAATAAAACATTTCACAGCTTTACTCGACAAGCTCACCAGACTCTGCTACACTTTGCTGTGAAGGAAAAATTAGTTTTCTTTTTATTTGTTGTATTTTGCATTACTTTATTGCCTTTTTATATTTTGAATACTGTGATTTGTTTCCTTTACCTTGTGTTTTACTTGTATTCTGCTTTTAACTGCATATTAAAACTTCAAAAGAGACCACAGCTCTGTCTCTTGTGAGTCAGGCAGAAATTAGAACTGATCAATTAAGGATTCATACATACGATAGAAGAGGTCACTTAAGGTTAATCATTTGTGAACTGAGGAGGTTTAGCTAGGAACTAAACCTTCTATTTAAGGGGTAAAATAAAACATTTAACAGCTTTACTAGAAAAGCTCAGCAGACTCTGCTACACTTTGCTGTGAAGGAAAGGTTAGTTTGCTTTTTATTTATTGTATTTTGTACTACTTTTTGCCTTTTTATATTTTGAATACTGTGATTTGTTTTCTTTACCTTGTGTTTTACCTGTATTCTGCTTTTAACTGCATATTAAAACTTCAAAAGAGACCACAGCTCTGTCTCTTATGAATCAGGCAGAAATTAGAACTGATCAATTATGGGCTCATACATAAGATAGAAGAGGTCACTTAAGGTTAATCATTTGTGAACTGAGGGGGTGGAGCTAGGAACTAAACCTTCTATTTAAGAAGTAAAATAAAACATTTCACAGCTTTACTAGAAAAGCTCACCAGACTTTGTTACACTTTGCTGTGAAGGAAAGGTTAGTTTGCTTTTTATTTCTTGTGTTTTGTACTACTTTTTGCCATTTTATATTTTGAAGACTGTGATTTGTTTTCTTTACCTTGTGTTTTACTTGTATTCTGCTTTTAACTGCATATTAAAACTTCAAAAGAGACCACAGCTCTGTCGCTTGTGAGCTAGGCAGAAATTAGAACTGATCAATTATGGGCTCATACATAAGATATAAGAGGTCACTTAAGGTTAATCATTTGTGAACTGAGGAGGTGGAGCTAGGAACTAAACCTTCTATTTAAGGGGTAAAATAAAACATTTCACAGCTTTACTAGAAAAGCTCACCAGACTCTGTTACACTTTGCTGTGAAGGAAAGGTTAGTTTGTTTTTTATTTGCTGTATTTTGTATTCATTTATTGCCTTTTTATATTTTGAATACTGTGATTTGTTTTCTTTACCTTGTGTTTTACTTGTATTCTGCTTATAACTGCATATTAAAACTTTAAAAGAGACCACAGCTCTGTCTCTTGTGAGTCAGGCAGAAATTTTTCCACACCCACCAACTCACTGTTGTGTTCTTAAATACCACTGTTTTTCTAGTTGCCTGCATCTTATGTTAATTTGACCATATATCTAATTTCCTCTCTGCTTTCACTGGCATGTGTGAGTAAGCACAAAATTATCATTTTGTGATATCACTCCCCTTCAGCTATTTAAATTTATTGGCCATCCTTCTGTATTCCATAGTACCAGAATACAAAAGTGACCACCCTCTTTCAATCTGCCTTGCTGTTTTAAAAATAGTGACTCTCCAGTAAAACTTAACTTTTTAGACAGATAAAACTTAAGCTACATTCTTTCACATCTAACTTATCTAGTGCACACCCTGTGACTAGTACTTGCTCTAATACCTGCTGGAAAGCACTAGGAAGCCTTAAACTGATACAAGCCCTCAACTCTCCTTGTTAATAAGGAGAAATTAATCGTAGGCACTAAACAGCCTATAAATGCAATTGACTGGCACTTGCTCTAATACCTGCTGAAAAGCAGTAGGAAGCCTTAAACTAATACAGGCACTCAACTCTCCTTGTTAATAAGTAGAAATGAAATCTACACACTAAACAGCCTATAATTGCAAAGTACCTTGCAAAGGCAAGGGAAAACAGCTCCTGTACTTTACAAAAAATGCACCAAACCAGGCATGTCCAAGGGTCAGCTTCCGGTGATTTCTCCTGTCCATCTGGTGAGTCTGGGCATACTAGGGCAATGCAGCAATTGCCTCCAGACAACCCTCTCCTCCTACCACCCAACACTACAACCTGTGGGCGATGCACTTACATAGCCAAATTGGAAGCAAAGCTCTCTCCACCCAAGATTGTGCTAGACAGTCAAGAGGAGAAGGTTAACACCCACACTACACCTCAAGCAACACATAGCCTTTCTAAACCCACACCACCAACACCCCATAGCAATATTAAATCCACATATGTGGAGGCCCTTAACTGTAACCTGCCCAAGCAAAAAGGACTTCTGAAGCTGAAATGCAAACAAACACCAATCACAACCAAAGTGTCACATAGCTCACAATACCAGTGTGCCACCCAGAAACAGCCCCTAAGGCAAGACAACGTACCTAACACTTTAGTCATAGGTGACTCTATAGTCAGGCACACTGATATCCCACTCACCAGGCTGAACAAGAAGAATATTACAGATAGCTGCCTGTCGGGTGCCAGGACCCATCATATAATGCATGCACTCAAGTCACTCCACAGCAATTACAAATATGACTCTGTCATTGTCCATGTTGGAGTGAATGACTTCAGACGTACCTCCCTGGACTACATGAAAAGAGACATGAAAGAGCTCTCAGATCATATGGCCCAGGCAGGTACAACCCTAGCCCTGAGTAGCATCCTGCCTTCGCCCAGAATGATACCACAATATAAGGACAAAATGATTAACTTCGACAATTGGCTAAGCTTCTGGTGTCATTCAAAGGGGATCCAGTATCTGTCTGCCTGGGATGACATGATCGTCAGACCACAATGCTTTGCCAGAGATGGTCTGCACCTGTCACTCCTGGGATTCAGGTTACTGGCTAAGGCTCTTGCCACCCCTATAGTGCCTTTTTTAGGCAAAGTTCAAAGGACAAAACCACTACCGTAACAGGTACAAGCATGCACATTCTGAAGGTAATGCTACTCAATGCTAGAAGTCTAAACCTCAAAATGCACTCTCTTGAGGCATTCCTAAAAATGGAGAACATTGATATCTGTGCAGTAATGAGACCTGTTTCAAGGCTCCAGAGAGCACCCCTGCAATACCAGGCTACAACTCTTACCACACTTTTCGGCTACCAAACCAGAACCGAAACACTAAAGGTGGAGGAGTGTCCATATTCACAAAGGATATTCACACCACCAGGCTAGTTGCCCAACACAATGTATCTGAAATTCGCCATGTGCAACTTAACACTAGGTAAGACTGCAATCCAAACTGTAGCTTGCTACATCTCCTCCACCATGCCTCACCTTTCTAAACATACTGGAAAATATTAAAATACAACCAAACACCCTAATACTGGGTGATTTCAACTACTCTGCCATTAACTGGGAAAACTACTCGTGTACCAACACCTTTTCCCAATGGTTCTTGGAATTCATAAATTCTAACGCCCTGGATCAACTATTCCATAGTCCCACCAGGGGTTCCAATATCCTAGACTTGGTCTTACCAACATGGGAAATTGATGCTCCACACCTATGGTCACCCCGTCGTTGGTCAGGTCTGACCATAAGCTAATCACCCTTAACATCCACATCCCATCCCCACCCCCCACCCCCCCCCCCAGTAAGGAAACCTCTGTAAAAAACTTCTCCAAAGCCAACTTCATGCTACTCAAGTCAGAAGTAACAAACTTCATGACACCCATGCAGACGGGAACTGAAAGTTCGACTGCTGAATCCTACACTAAGGCACTTTATGAGCACATCCACTCATGCATGAATTGTGCCATCCCAAATAGAACCAAAATGCTATCCTCCAAAAAAGGGAAGCCAATCTGGTGGTACCCTGCCATAAATAAACTTTACAACAAAAGGAAGAAACTGTTGCAGAAAAGAGGAAAATCCCTCATAAAATCCTCCAAAGCTAGTTATGAAAATAAAATTGCCAAAGATTCCAAAGACAACCACAAGGCATTCTATAACAATGTCAAAAATCTAAATGGCAATGCTCAGATCTAATCTGAGCTACAACATAATGGCATTAAATATACTGAGCCCAAGGATATTGCCAATATCCTGGCAGACCAAATCAGTGCCAACTTCACCCCCCTCTCACCCCCTAAACAGCCCATCTCAATACCGGAAGATTGCCAATTTCTGGCAATAATGGCCACACGGGAAAAAAAACTTACTCTCCAAAGCTAAGAATACAGCATCCATGGGACCAGATGACATCCCGGACTGTGTATTACATGAACTACAAAATGAACTGGCATCTCACCTAAGTGTCATGTTTAATCATAGCCTCACCTCAGGCTTCATGCCCACTGAGTGGCACACAGCTACAGTTATCCCACTCCACAAGGGGGCTCCACCTTGGATCCTGGGAACTACCGCCTCATCAGTCTGACGAGCCTAATCTGCAAGGCCATGGAAAGTATTATCATAAAACATATAAACAAAGACAATGGCAACCTTCAAACACTAGACCCCACCCAGTTTGGGTTCATGAAGGGCCAATCTTGTCTCCTGAATCTGATTGACTTCTTCAAATTAGTCTCCAGAGCCATGGACAAGGGTATGGTGGTCCAAACAGCCTATCTGGGCCTCGCCAAGGCCTTCAAATCCAGTGACAGACAAGTGACAAGTGGAGTACCTCATGGTTCAGTCCTGGGACCGCTCTTGTTTGGCATCTGCTTTTCTGAAGTACAGGCCAACCCTAAGGGACTCTGGCTAACAAAGTTCGCAGATGACTGTAAACTGGGAGCCATTATTGAATCCGCAAATGATGTGGATACTCTACAAAAGGGCCTTACAGAAACAGATGCTTGGTGCCAGAGCCATGGGCTCAAGCTCAATGCCAAGAAATGTATAGTTATCCCCTTTGGGAAAAAAACATGTACCCGTGAATTATCACATAGGCGGCAGTACACTAAACACCGAAAGTGTGATAAGAGACTAAGGGACACAGGTGGACAGTGGTCTCACCTTTGATAACCACATCACCACAACAGTCAGAAAATCCTTCTATGTGGCACACCTCATCACTAAGGGCTTTTCATCCAGAAAAATGGAGGTCACTGTCCCACTGTACTCATCCCTCATTAGACCCATTATAGAATACAACGCCCCATTTGGTATGTACCTCTCAAGACATCTGCAACAACTGGAAAGGTTGAAGAAATACCTCACTAAAAGAATCACAGGCCTAAAGCAGATGCCCTATGCTGACCGCCTTAATAAACTCCAGCTATACTCTGTCACATATTGTCTACTCAGAGGAAATCTCTGCTTAACATACAAGGCCATGTCAAACCCAGAGCTGTTTGACATGCTACACTTAAAGAAATCCCAATTCCTCAGAGCCACATGCTCCAGGGATCTAAACCTTGTCATCACAATAAACAAAACATGCTGGAGGGATAGGTTCCTGACCCAGAGACTCCCCAGACTCTGGATTAGACTGCCCATACATGTCAAGCAGAGCGCCTCTTTGGCCCTCTTCAAAAGGAACCTTGACGATTGGATGGGAGAAAGGAAATTCACCCCGGGGATCACATCGGTCGCCCTGCTAGACAGGGGTCCATGGAAGTGTATAGTGTGGGAAGAAATAGCCAGGGAATTGTTATGGCTAGGCTTGTATAGGCCCTAGGGCCGATAGCCTAGTACCCACCTATGAACCTATGAACCTAATGGCAAAAACATCTTCAGACACAAAAAAAGAACAGGCACAAAATTCAATCCCTTGTTCAATAATTGTATTTGCACCTCAGATAAAGGTACTATAGACATATTATATACATTACAATTGGTATTTATTGTAGTACAAGTAGATGTAGCAATGTTTCTAGACTGGGAACCTAATTTATGTTTTCTTACCACCCCTTCTTCTAGACCTAAAGGGTTATCCAAAGTGTGTTTTTTGGGGGCTGGTGACTCCTGTCTGTGTTCATATTCAGTATCAGTTATGGAAGACAAATTCTTCCTAGAAGCTTCACTAGTACTACTGGTTTTCTTAAGAATGGACTTTTTTTCTTTTTCTTTTGCCAATATTGTATACCAGTTCACGGTTAGAAAATTTCACATTTTTCTATTGACTAAATGGCTTGCCTTGCTTGTAATCTCTGATATCCCTGTTACATTTCTGGACTTTTTCTCCTTAAGTTGTTTTTCGATTTCAATAAGATCCCTAATCAACTTCTGAAAACAATTTTTAAATATAGACTGATTTTCAAATTTTTTAACTTCATCACATATTTTTGTAACTTCTAAAATAGTCTGGGCAACACTACGTTCATAATAAGCCATTAATATTTCAACACAATGCATAGAGGCCTACTGTTGGGCCGCAGCCCATTCCCTCAATAGTGTTTCATCAGCCTGACTAACTAAAGGTTGTAAGCAGATACGTAACACACATGGAGTAATGTCCTCAGATTTATATGCTTTAAATAGCTTTAGATGCCAAACATTGGACGGTAAATTTTTCATAGATTTAGTAAGTTTGGAAAATCCATGAATAGATATAGATTCAGGACTACTGTCACTTGTTGTATGTGGTATATTATGGTTTGATACAACCCCAAATATTTGGATATCATCCTTGTCCGCAGATAATCCTTTAAGTATGGCTATCAAATCCTTGTTGTTGATTATATATGATTATTGTTGGCCATTAACAAATAAATAAGTTACCCAAGGTATTGTGAATGACCTATCTAATTTAACTACAAAATTTCCACTTAAAAAATCCTAATAGCCCATTTCAGTAATACATATAACATAAAGTGTAATGATAGACCATAAACCAAAACAATTTTTAACATAAATAGTCATTCACAAACTTTTGAGGAAAATATCCCAAAATGACTTTACATAAAAATGTAAACTGAAATATTAAAAAAGGGGATTATAAGAGTTCTTCCACCATCAAAAAATTGTAATCTGACAGCGTTTGTATAATAAGAAATCTAGCTATTATTATTGTGAATATTCCACTCTGGATCCAAAAGGAATCAAGTAGCAAAAAAAGAATTCACCATGAAATGTAACAGGTGGTGCTGCGGTAGTATTGTCACCTCACAGTCAGACGTTGCCCTGTTTGATTCTCAGCTAAAGCGTCTTCTGTGTGGAGACATGCGTGAATGGGCGTACCTTCGTTGAAGGTTGTGCATCAGTGCTGGCAACTCGGTACGTAAAAAATCTACTGACAATCATTAGCGGACCGGAGTTCCGCTGTGGTGACCCCTAACCAGGAAAAGCTGAAAGATACAACAACAACAACAACCATGAAATGTAACAGATACACTCTAGAAGCACCTCCTATTGTCAGGAGTCTTTTACAATGAAAATCACCAAAAGATTGATTCACACTGCCACCTAGTGACAATTAAACACAGCACTTCTGTATACATTATATGCAGCCACGAACCCACTGCAACATCACCAAAGTTGTCATAATGAATTATTAAACATATCTTTTTATCTTACAATAAGGTTCCATCAAATCAAACCTATACCTTCTTTGTTGATAAGCAAACAAAACTGTAAAACAGAAAAGTTACAAAGTGTATGCCACAAGCCCAAACATTAACATATTTAATGTCCAATATTAGATAAATTCCTGTTCTGAGTTCTTCAACCAAAACATCCTCGTGGATTCACTGGAAAAAGCTCCTAGCACAGATGCCCAATGTAAACAGTTTGGCATATCTGTGACACCCCAAACATTATGTGCACAATGTCAATAATACACTTGTTCCTCTTCATAAAGTCTCTAGACAAGATGAACTAATAATATCAAGTGTTAGTTCCATTCTGCCCTGTAAATACTTAATACAGTTAGACAGTCAGAAATAGGCTCCAAACCTCATCATCATGAAACAACTGAATGAATCATCCCTGCAGAAGATATAAGCAATGCCAAACCACTTGCACCCAAGATTTCTTTTACTCCATCCTGTCCCGACTGAGCAGAATATAAAATGTTCAACTTCTATTTGATTTTATATTCACTGTGTGCTACAATACAAGTCATCTATACAATATTAGATGTTCACTTATATTTTGTTCTTCTCCTGTATGGCACACCAGTGACAGATGAAAGGTATTAAATATACATGTTCCAAAAGGGGCTGGCAAATTATAATCCAACAGCAGTCCAGCAAATACAACCGGTAACTAAAATAAATGACTGAAGTATAAAAATATTATCACATATTACTGGGCTATTACCAAAAATGAGAAGAAAAATAAAAACACCGAATATATTCCACCAACAGAAGCTAACAGCGGAAGTGACAGACCTCAACAAACCAAAGCAATTCTTCCGCACTTACAGCAAGTGCAACGTCCACAAACCACCAAGACAAACTCCAAACACCGGCCAGCACTGGAATTGTGGTTCATAATGAAATACTTTATTTATTCAGCCCCAATTTAAAAAAGACAAACTAGTTTCAGCACTATAGCCTTCATCAGTGTAATTTACAAAAACAAGTACAACCCTTATATAGTTACCTGTCTAGCATATTGACAATATGATTGGATAATTATGTATGTTCATTAAGACCTGGTGGGAATAACCCACAAAGTCTAATAATCCAGTTGTTATCCTTCTTGTTTAATAAAGCATGCCACCCGGCTTTATTTTGTCTGTCTCCTTCAACTTTGTCAATAATAGTAAACCATACCTCTCAACTCTATAGATTTTCACAGAATATCCTGATTTTTGCCTCATATTTTTGGCCTGTTTCTAATAAAATTGTGATTTTTCTGGAAAACTGCTGGCAAATTATTGAGGACTGAAGTTAGAAAACAATACCAGGCATTTGTCAGACTTTGTACACTTCAGGAAATTCAGGCTAATGCAAAACCTGTTATTCTATCAATGTTCTATGTTTCTAAGCAATATTTAAAAATTGTTCCTATTTTTGAGCCTTTGACACCTATTATTTATGGTTTTGTCGAAATTGTTTGCTCTAAGAGTTTGAGAGGTATGTAGTGAACATAAAGTGTGCAGTAGAATGTTTAATGGTATGTTTATGTAGTGCATTAGACATTCTTTTGTTCCTAATATCACAAAGATGTTCTGAAATTTGCATTCTGAAAAGACATGAAGTTTGTCCCACATAAAAGGCAGAGCAAGTACATTTAGCCACATAAATAACCCAGTCCATGCTGCAATTACCAAATATCTGAATATCATAAACCTTGGGAGTATTCTTAATTGAAATGTGTTTGCTCTTCAATACATTTTTGCAAAAAGCACAATGACCACAGGGAGTACAACTTACCAAAATCCCCCCTCCAGTCATAGTCTGACATAATTGTCTACCATGGTTTCTTTCCCTGGGTAAACTGTTTGCGTTATGAAGAGTCAGTGAACTGTAGATTTGCTGTTTTCATCTCAATGTTCTCGTCTTCGATCATGTGGGATTTTGATATTATCAGATATATATATATATATATATATATATATATATATATATATATATTTATTTATTTATTTATATATATGGATAGATTTACCTACCTTTATTGAATGCATTAATATTGACATGAATGATGTTGACACCAAATGATCAACATTATGCACGTTGACATACTACTAAGCATGCTCCAAGCAAAAACCTTAAAACAAAATTAAAAAGAAAACATAATTTTGGCAGGGGTTCAATACCCCATGCACCCTGGTGTGTATATATATTATACAATGAATAGTCATTAGTATTCAAAAATTATAACACTGTTTGGAAACATAATTAGAGTGCCACTGCAAATTGAAGAGAACTCAAAAGTCCAGCCGCTGATGTGTTCTTAAGCAGTTGTTCTTACTTTTAAGAAATGCAGAAATTTACAACAAAATCATATGCGCACTCCGGAAACAGTAAAGAATACTGTTGCAATGTCGCCAGTATTAATATCACTGACCACAGTACCCCAGCAGTTTAACAGCAGCATCAAAATACCAAAAATCAAAGAGGGAGACCTGCATTCACTCCAACGAAGGCATAAGCTGAGAAAAATGAATGCAGGCAGCCCAGATTGGTAAACTACACAATCACATACATTGCTGGCAATTTACAACACAGAAACCTACTATCAGCATGTCAACAATATCCAGGAGTGCCAACAATAAGACACACACGCACACACATACACACACACACACACACACACACACACACACACACACACACACACACACACACACACTCACACACACACACACACACACACACACACACACACACACACACACACAAAACACACTATAAAAGGTTCCTGAGTCCCAAGAGCCAGTACTTATTCAATGCAATGCTCCTGCATTTCCCATGGTAACTGATTGTGCTAAAATTTGTGCTACTCAGAATTTTCTAAAGGATATGAAGTCTAAACCTCAACTCTCTTTCGTTATTTATTAACTCCAGTCTTCAACCATTAGTCAGTAAAACCACAAACTGTAAGAACAATAGACCAAACATATAAGACAAAAATCTGGATATTTTAAGACTTTCTGGATAAGTCAAAAGTATACATAAGTACAGTCATTTAATGTACTTAAATAATACTCCTCAACTAATTTAAACAGAACAGGAAGACTGATGAGGAAGCTACCATTCCATAGGATTTCACCACTATAATTCTACACTGCACTAAAATGTACCTTATAAAATAACAAATTAAATCCCTACTCTACAAAACAAAACAAAAAGATGCATATGGTTTGGAAAGGTGGCCTAATGGTTAAGGTGTTTGCCTTGCAAACACAAGGTGTAGGGTTTGAGTCTCCCAAGGAATAACTAGCTAGGCTTAAAATGGCTCACAAGGGCAGTTAGCTTAGTCCTAATCTATGAACCTATATTTGACAATTCTACTCATAACCAAGCTATACTAACATTATCTCACTACATACTGATATATGCTGTTAAACACACAAAATCAGTCCATGAATATAATAATACATTCTACTGCAAACACAGCACAAATATTTTAAAAAATAATTACCACAAAAAACAGGCAGCAATTCTAAAGACTAACTACAATTAAATTTAGATGAAAAAATGAAAGCGAAGTCTGATTTTATAAGTGACAGAGAAATAGAATATTTAAAAATATATAAGAAATAGATAACCAACTTCCATGCAGCAAAACCAGAATTCAGCATAATATCACAAGAACTACAAATTCTAGAAGAACAAAAAGAAGGAATGCAAGAAAGCAAATGAGGTGGGCTTTAAACATTTTTCAAAACTGGCAAAAAGAGTAAAACTACAATATAGACTTACAAACCATTACCCCAAATATTTAAACAAGTTCTAAGAGAATTGTACTCCACTGTAATGAAAAATGGACAAGAATATATCATAACTACCTTTGTTTCAGTACGAGCAGGATTAAATGGATATTTAAATAATCCACCATTAGATAGATATAGACATAATAACAGACACACCCCTAACAAATGCTAACAATGTTTTCAAAACAGTAATTAGAAAATACAGAAGAAGTGGAAAAGATACAAGAGAACATCATATGCCACTAACAACTGAAGAAAAAAGATACAGTAAAACTCTTTCCGCTGATATGGACTCATCAAAAAAGTTTGGTTTGATATTCACTTACATTTTGGAAGGTGTGGAAATTAATTGATAAGGTACTTCACCCAAGAGAGTTTTATCTTAGACAAGATGACAGTATAGAGTACATAACAAAAAATTCAATGAACCCACAAAACATCATACAAAATACTGTGACAACACCAGACAACCACTTAGAGGATTCATGTTGCCAACCTTGCGGACCCTTTATACCTTGTACAAAGCTTAAAAAATATCTTCAAAAAGTACCACCTAATGTAACAGCACTGTTTCTATACCCAAAGAAATATCCACAACACATATTTGATAAAATGCAAACATGGTACACAGCACAACCAATAGGAATCAACTGCCTATCAAGAATGCTGCCAAAGATATGCAAAGAAGCACAAAAACAACTCCTTATGAGCCACTATAGTAACTCTGGCACAAGCAGGAATGGAAGATAGACAGAAAATGAGCATAACAGGACATAAAAGCAAAACATCTCTGCGCTTAGTACCAGACATTAATAAATTACTTCAAAACATGGGGAAAAACAATATCAGGTACATAAAAACAAAATGCTTCAAATGTAAAAAATGAACATACTGAAAATGTCAAAACAGAAAACACACCTCTGTACAAAAAGAAATGCCATAGAAAAAATAATAAACTACAGCACAGTAAAGATTTACACCATAGAACACCAGCAAAACAAGTAAGTAAAAAAATCTTTATTTCTATATGTCAAAATACACTAGTAACATAAATATATATCTTAATTACCATAAAACCAATTTTTCATTACAGGTACTGCACTAAGAAGAAAATAAGCCAAGAAGTAAAGATATATGATGAAACAAACAGAAGCACAATGAAACAATAAAATACAACAGGACAAACGTATCAATAAATAAAAAAAAAATGTTCTTTATTAATTTCTTTGCTGTCTATATTTATTAAATGCTATTAAATAAAAAAGATACAACAATAAATAAAAGCATAATTTGAATGAAACCAGTGGAACTGTTTTATCTCTCGAAATAAAGTTGATGAACACAACATGAAACACACAAGAAAACAAATAACTACAACAAAAACTGAACGTAATAAAAAAAATAAGACAATTGTATAATAGCACTGCAACAAACCACACCAGCCATTGATAAATCAAACATTACCCACACTCAGACATGGGTTATTGCTAAATTCTAACTGTCAGGGAAAGGACAAATCGCCCAGTCCGGATGATCTGCTACTTTTATCAACAGGAGTAAGTGCTGTCCAACAAAAGTTGCTTGATATATATATATATATATATATATATATATATATATATATATATATATATATATATATATATACACATACACACACACATATCTATATATCTATATATATATATATATATATATATATATGTAGGGTTCCTATCAGCACCTCGAACGTTGACAATATTGAATACGATCTTGTCAACTCGAGAATGCCAAAAGTGCAGAACATCGAACAGGTAAACAGAAATCTCTGTAATGGGAGATTTCCATTTACTACAATGTAGTGTGGACTCGTAGTTGGTATATTTAAGTAGTGGGGGGCGTGGGGGTGCAGGGGGACATGCCTCCCTGCCTACACCCTTTAGGGGGTTTTTTTTGTTTGTTCTTTTTTTTTTTTATATCTGCTTTCGAAAATTTAATAGCTTGATCATTTCAGTTCGATATTTAGTGATTCGAACTATTACATTTTTCAAAATACTGATAAATTCCCTATATATATATATATATATATATATATATATATATATATATATATATATTTTTTTTTTTTTTATCACATCCCCCTAAACACTGCCTTCAATAATTCCCAAAATATTGCAATGCCATAGAAACATCATGAACTTAATCATACATTACAGTACTGCTAAGTCCCTCCATACAGTTATGAAATATTAAAATGAAACCAAGAAATTACCAGTGTCGACATAATCAGGGCATCGTCTTCAGTTTCCAGATTCAAGGAAGAAATGTTTACAGAAAGGCCTAGGAGACAGTGAGAGATTTAACTGCATGTAAACAATCCTCACTCTTACAAACACTCTCCAGCCTGCAGCAAGTGCTTGCATTATAACAAACCAAAGAGAACTCCACTGACTGGCCATCTACATTCACAGCTAATTCTGTTCATGGCAAAATCAATCAAAATACTCAATGTAACCAGCAGCTGACTTACTATTACAGAAAAAAAACTAAAATTTAGTATTCTTTAAAAAATAATCTAAGAACATGACATTAGAACTGAATAGTTGCTAATTAATAATAATAATGGTCATATTAAAATAGCTAAAAATTAATTATTATACAAAATAATTCCAGAAAGACAGAAAATGAGAAGATAAACCATATGTGATTCACCTTTTTTTAGCTGCCCTGGTAATGAGACCTCGGTTGAGAACCTAAGACTTAATCACTTAGTAAATGTATATGCAGAGCTCCATATGGTGGTTATGCAGTTTCCTACCACTGACAGTCATGAGGCTCACCACTCAGGTAGACATTCATCTGGCTGTATATGCACTCACCTGGCCAGTGAAGTAATTGCAAACTAATAGCCTAAGAAGTAAAAGTATGATAAAAACTGCCACCGGTTACTCCTTTAAAACATAGTTACACTGCTGTCTTTGAGTTTTGACAACAAAGAGGCATAGCTGGATTTTGGCAAAGAAAGCAGCTACAATGTGTAAAAGACGTCAGGGGGCATGATACTGTATTTGAGGTCAGAGATGAAGTGCTTCAGCACTACATATTTTTGACAGTACAGGCATTAGTGGTATGTACATTATAGCAAGCAGAAGACCTTTTTTTTTTGCTCCTAAACTTAGGTCCGCAACTTTGATATAGGGGTGTGGCAGATTGGGGAGCTGCACAGGATACCAGAAAAGCTAGCAACACCTCTTTTAACTCATTACATCCGAGTGATGCCTCATGATTCATCTGCAGTTAACTCCTACTGACACCTCTAGGTGTCAAATATTGCTTGTTCATATTTGCATGAATAATTCCAAACCATGCTATGTGCAAGGTTTTAAAATATTTCATCTTAAAGCTTACACAACAGAAAACTCAACTGCGTTAATATTTGACCTCTGTCTACTGCAGGTAAATGGATATTAACTGTTGTTTTTATTACATTAATTTATATAGACAATTTTCATATTTTTCTAAATATTTCAACAAGCAAGCAACACGAACAGAACTCCTTAGCCTCATATGAAAGCTTTCAGCTAGATGAATAAAATACTGCTGACAGTATGTGTGTAGCTTGTGTAGTTACTGAGATATTTTAAGTTGCTTACAAAATATTACACATGTAATAGTTATGTGTTTACTGTGACTTGTAAAATTCAGTTTAAAACCTAGAACCTAAAGAATATTGCCACTATAAAAATAGTTTGTGCTGAAGAGTTTGCCATTTCTTTCATAACCTCTATGATTACAGAAAGATGAACATTTGTTTGAAATGTGAGGACATACTTTGATTCTGTGAAAAGGCTTAGGCTGTGCCTATTGGAAGTTACAGTGCAAACTTCCAGAGCTCCATTGGAGTGAATGAGTTAATAAATGTTTGTTAATTTAGTTGTTTTTATTTGTTACCCAGGACAGAGACAGAGTACTCATCCATATGACCATTTTCAGGCTGAGACAGGTAACACTGTCTTCTTAAGTGACTTGCTGAGAGTCACATAATAGGCCAGTGGCAGCTGAAGGAAACTTATTAATAAATCATAGCCTTAATCCTCTGTACTACCAGAATAATTATTTCTTTAATTTTTATTATAATCGTACTAGATTTGCATTTACCTACAAGTGCTATGTAAACTTTTGCTGGTGCGTGAATGCATTGGACTGGATTTCTCAATTTAAAGTTTGAATACTTGAATTTTTTATTTATTTTTTTTTTTTTTTTGATTTGCACTCTTACATTACAGTTTGTTTTATTTTAAATTTTGTTTTGCATTAAAGTTTATTTATTTTTTCCATGGAGATTTAACAGTTCTTGACTAGGGTCATTTAGAAGACATTGCTTTTACAGTGACTGACTGAAAAGGAATTAAGTCTAATTAATTAGGGGCGGTGTTGAAAACTAGGAGAAGTATGCATATAACATTAATAGTACACATTTGTGTAAATGACTTGAGAGGTACCACCATGTACTCCATGAAGAGAGACTTAATGGGGCCCTCAGAGTACATGTGTGAGATGGGTATGAATCTAGGCATGAGCAACATTTTACCTTCACAAAGAGTGATGCCACAATATGAATAAATGATTATTGACTTCAACAACTGGCTTACCTTCTGGTGTCATTCAAAGGAGAATACAACATATATCAGCCTTGGAGGAGATAGCAAACAATTTTAACTGCTTTGCCAGGGATGACCTGAACTTATCCCTCTAAAGCTTTTTTATATTGGCTAAACTCTGTCCACCTCCCAAATAGTGTCTTTTTAAACAATGTCACTTTTCAAATTTTTTTCAGCATAGCAAAAACTGAATCTGGATAACATAAAGATATTGCTGTTCAAATCTAGAAGCCTTAACAAAAAACTCTGCTCCCTATAAGCATTCCTTACCCCAGAAAGCATTGATATAAGCATCCTTATAGAGACTTGGTTCAAGAGTATTGAGGGCAGTCAATCAGTGCAGAGTTTCAATGCCTACCACATCTTGAAGCCCCTACATACTAGACGAAGGCACTAAGAGGGACAGTGTCTCTAGATTTATAAAAAACACTTAAACTCCAGACTAATTACACAACATAACACTCTGAAACTCCACCATATCAAACTTACCATTAATAAGACCACATATCATATCATATCATATCATGACTATCGGACCCCCCACTATGTCACCCTCAACTCATGACTCATATCTAAATAGTATGAACTCACTATGCATTAAGCCAAACTCCATTCTCCTAGGGAATTTCAACTACCCCTCCATTAACAAACTCTCTGGACCAGTTAGTCCACATCCCAAATAGGTAATAAAATCTTGGACTTGGTCCTCACCAATACGGGCCAAGACAGATTTGCCTTCCTACCAACTGTAACTCTCTCACTGGTCAAATTGGCATCTGAATGGACAGATGATAAGTCAGCAAGCAAAGGAGAGCAGTACTGCTGAAACTGAATTCATCCTCAAGTCTTGGTGAGTATGTTCATGAGGTGGACCCTGTAATTCACAAAACCTCACCAAGACGACATTGATATATAGACTGTATTTATATAGCATATATCATGGACAGAAGTAGGTCAAAAATTAAAAAAGATAGCTGGGTGCACAACACCCAGGATAAAAAGTGCTCAATCCTGGTAGGCGCACTGGTGCCAGGAATGAAAAAAATCACCGTGTAGGATCCCCAAAATATGGAAACATTCCTACAATGGGGTCAGGCCACGCCAAGCCCAGGGGGTGGATGGTCCCCTGTTGTAGAAGGAAGTAGCAGTCCACAAATATCACAAAAACTGATAGACCAAAGAAGAGCCATAAAGATGATAGAGTGGACTATAGAGGATAAGAAAGAAGCTATGTATTGTTACTATAATGCAAAAAGCCCAGAATTTCCAGATACAAGATATACAAAAAGATTAAGAGAGAAATTAGAGGACAGAAAAATACTTCCACAAGAAAAACTGTCAGAAGCCTCAAATAAAAATTTGTGTTCATTAATACAACATATTTGTGAAAAGCAGTTTATAGACCAAGAAACTTGATCTGTTTGGAAAAAGAAGCATCTGAGGAAGTGAAAAATATAAACAACAAAACCTGGAGATTTTTGAAAAGTATAAAAAAGAAATATGGACATGTGAAAGAAAGAGAGATTTGATATGGTGCAATATTTATGCAAAGGTGAAAGCCAAATTAATCAATATGAAGAAGGTTGCCCCAAAGACATTCAAAGAGAAATAAAGCAAAGGCATCCAGATTTGGAAAATTGCACAATGAAAAAATAATATCACGGGAATGTAGAAAAGAAGATTAGTAAAGTAGAAGTAAAAAAATAGAAGTTGAAGTTATGGAATGTCTGCAAAGTGAAGGATTTGTGTAGATTAGAAGATCTAATACAGGTTACATCACAGCATGATGGAAAGAGTCTCCAAAGTAAGGAGAAACAGGAAGATCAGGAGACATCTGAAGAAGAAATATGGACATGGGAAAGATAAAGACATGTAATATGGTGCAATATCTCTGCAAAGGAAAAAGCAAAACTAATCAATGCAAAAAGAGCAGCACCAAAAATATTTGAAGAGATATACAGGCAAAGGAATCCAGACATGGAAAACGTTACAATACAAAAAATAAGAAGACAGAGGAAAGTAGAAAAGGAGATTAGTAATGGAGAAGTTAAAGAAATAGAAACTGGGGCTATGGAGAGCCTGCAAAGTGAAGAATTCAGTGTAGAAAATCTAATTCAGAAAGAACCACAACAGGATACAATAATGGACATCAAAATTAAGGGGAATCCAGTGGAATGGGAAGCAATTGGTCAGGTACCATTTAAAGATATTTTGGAGCCTTCCACAGGAAACCAGTATAAATGTTCACTTGAAGCTGGACAGCAAGGAAAGGAACAGGAAACTGTGTAAACAATGATGCAGTCAATGTTGAGGAGCGATAGGCCAGTGAGTTCCCATATGACAGAGCAATGGATGGCACAATGAAATTGAAGAGAATGTGCCACAGGAAGATGTTACAGAACTTTGTATAGAATGCCCACAGGAAATGGAAAACAAAAAATATGTCCTCAGTTGAGCTAAGAGAAGAGTTGCTTGATTTAACACAGATAGACATATTAAGATCAATGAAAGAAATAGACTGCAGAAGGTCAATAAAACCCAAAAAGTCAGAAGTTTGATAAAACAAATTAACACAATAATTAGGACTGTCCATAGAGACCCATACAGTATAACAGAAGTAAACACGATATATCACTGCACAGCTAAATTAATAACTAATAAAGTTCTACTACAAGAACACAGGGTAGTGAGGGAAAGGAAGGGGAGAAATCGAATACTATCATGGAAGTATCGAATAGAGAAAACTATAAAGCAATTAAGACAAGAAGTGCCACTGCTAGAAGAGTACAGAACAGGTAACATATCAACAAAAATACTTAGAAAGATAGACATAATAAAAGCAATGCACAGTATTGGAACAGATCAGGATCTATCATGCATTACTGCAAATAAAATAAAAATCTCAGCACAGGTGGAAAAACTTGGAAGATACGCAGATATATATAAAGGAAAAGTATAAAATAAGCAATTTATTGATGACCCACTAAAGTTTTATAGAGAATTAGGAAACAAGGTAAAGGGAATTGAAAGACTACAAAAAAAGAAGAAATAGATACATTTTGGAGAAGTATTTATGAAGATCCTGTGGAACATAACATTGATGCTAAATAAATAGAAGCAGTAAAAGAAAGAATAAGAAGTTTAAAGGTACAGGATAGGAAATGGGATGAAGTAACAGCCAGAAATATTAAAACAAAGTTAAGAAAAGCCTCTAATTGGAAAATCCAAGCCCCAGATGCAGTACCCAACTTCTGGTTAAAAGTATTATCATCTCTGCACAAAGATTTAGCCAAGAGTAAGAACTATTTATGTGTGCACCCCAAACAGACACCAACATGGTTAATAACAGGAAAAACAGTGCTCCTACTTAAGAGTGAACCTGCAAGTTACCCTAAAAATTATGGACCAATAACTTTCCTTCCGACGGCATACAAACTATACATTGGAACTGATGCCAACAGAGTTTATAGTCATTTAAAAATAACTCAGTTATGGCTATGGAACAAAAGGGCAATAAAAGAAAGTCTTATGGAACAAAGGATCATTTAATGTTAAACAAAGTCAAAGTGGAGAACAGTAAAAAGGGGAAGAATCTAAGTATGGCATGGATTGACAACAAAAAAGCATTTGATAGTATCCCACATTCATGGATAAAAGAGTGCTTAAAAATGTACAAGATACACCCTACACTGATCGAATACATTACAGTGACCATGAAACAGTGGCAGACCACTTTGCAATTAAGCCATGATAAAGGACAAAGCATTGTTCCAGGGATAAAAATTCAAAGGGGGATATTCCAGGGTGACTCTATGTCACCACTGCTATTCTGTTTTGCTCTTAACCCAGTAAGTTGTCTACTTAGCAGCTGAGCCATGGCTATAATTTGGCTACTAGAAAACAACATGTAAAGACTTCTCATCTTCTCTTTGTCAATGATTTAAAACTGTATAGCTTATCAGATGAATAACTGAAAGCACAACTGTAAGTTGTCAAAACTTTTTCAGATGAAATAAGAATGTCATTTGGTCTTGATAAATGTGCAAAAACAACCTGTGAAGCAGGAAAACTGCAGCACCAAGAAAACATCAGTTTGGGACAAGAATTTGATATAAAACAACTTGAGAAAGAGGGATTGTATAAATATTTGGGAACTGATGAAGGATGAACAATAAAACATGAAGAAATGTGAATAAAACTTAGTAAGGAATACTTTAGAATGTTTAAATTAATCCTGAAACCAGCGCTGACATCTAGGAACAAAATTCAAGCTATAAACCAATTTGCTCTCCCTGTCCTAACTTAGTTTTGGAGTGATTGACTGGCCCCAAAACATATTGGATAGATTAAACAGGAAAACAAGGATGCTTCATGCTCACCAAATGATTTATAAAAATCAGTGCATACCAAGATTATATATTCCCCATTCCAAAGGAAGGATGGGCCTCCTTGAAATTGATTACATTTATAGATCTGCAATCATGGGACTGCATACATATCTGCTTGCCTCACAAGACCCAAATGTAGTGAAAGTTTTGAAACATGAGAAGAATAAATATAAGATGACTTCCCTGCTTAGTCTAGCAGAAGCATATCGGTGTCAAGCAGGATTAGAAATGAAACCAGAAGTAGAGAAAAATCAGGCAGCAAATGAATGTGCCAAAAAAACAAAAGAAAAAATATAAAGTGAAGGACCAGATGAGAAGGCAAGAAATGTGAAAAACACATAAATATAATTGCAAGTATAGAAAACTTCTGGAACAACCTGATGTTGTTCAGGATCAAACACAGGAATGTTAAGGAGAGGCAAATTCAAACCAAGAGATGAAAGGTTAACATTGGTGGCCCAAGATAGTGGGCTTCATACACATTTCATACACACTCCATCTCCCCTCCTACACAGCTCAATGTCCCACAATGCTTTCTTATTAAAAAAATCAAGGACCTAAATCATAAAAAATCTAATCAGACCATCTCAAAGCCTAATCCTTCTTCTCAGTGTCATACACTCTACTGTGGGGCAATCACTGCCTTGTATACAGAACCTCAGTAGATCTTATCCTGTCAATCCTATTGCACATTTGCTGAGGACATAAACACTTGCTCTAGAGATCAAAATCTCTTTTGCAACATAAATAGAACATGTTGAAGGAATAGATATGTATCACAGAGAATACCACTTCTATGGAATCATCTTTCTCTCTGCATAAAGCAAAGTGCTTCTCTCTCACTATTCAAATGTAATCTGGATGAATGGATGGGTAACTGAAAACTTAACTCTGGTTTAACATCCTTGTCTCTCATGGATAGGGGTAACATGTAAATGTTTTGTTCATCTCTGGGTTATTTTTCATAAAAGATAAGGGCTAAAAACTTCATGGAAATTTATGTCTAATCTTCTACACATTCTCACAAATCAATGACCTAGTAAGTACCTAATAACCTATGAGCCTAAAAATAACAAAATTACAAAAAAGAGAAAGAAAACACACACACATTTATAAAAACTGTTCTGATTATTTCAAAAGTTCAGTATGACCTGCAATAATAAATTGTAGTTGAAATCGTCACCTCAGAATATAATTTCTTCTACTTACCACTGTTAACCCCTGTGCTTTAGTATATTCCACTAAAAATTACAACTACTAATTCACCATTAAATCATAACTTAACCTGGGTAATGAAAACACAAAACATGACACTGAGTACTCTTTTCCCACCAGCCTTACTTTCCTGTAAAATACCACACCACTGTTCTAATCAGACCTCTTAATATAACACTAGTGGAATAATCCTGATGCCCTTCACCTTTCTATTGAAAAAAAAGCAACTCTGTACTCCTATATGCAAATACTACCTATACCAATACAGCCAGAGTCATGACTTCCCCCGAACTGAAACACAATATACTTTTATTGCTGTTAACATCTGCAAATAATACTTCAAGCTGTATTAAACCTATGAAACATAACCTCTGAAAATTATCTCTGTATGTAGTGCTTTAGTTTGCAGTATGACTGCAATATTAACTAGGGAAATCTGTAATAAAAACACCAGAATAGCTCCAATGCTATTTGCAGCAACAAGTCTAATAAAACACATGTATTGCAAATGCTGGTAACTCCATATGAGCTACAGGAGAAAGCAACAATTCTGGGTATATTGTTTGTGCTGAGAACAGCACTCTTGGCAGGACTGCAGTAGTACTAATTATGCTAGTAATTGTTAAATTTAATCATACCTTGGCTTAGAAATGGGCCCATTCCTGTTAAAGTATTAGAAGCCCTAAACACTTGGAGAAATTAAAAAGGGTAGAAATTGTTAAAAATTGGCAAACCTTAACAATAGTGCACTTAATTTAAACATTAACTTCAGAGTCTAATTTAGTAGTTTGTAAGACAATTTTTAAGATAGGTACCACCAAAGTTCACATAACCTTCAATAAATTTTGCACAACTAGTATGATAGGTTATAACATATAACAACTTTGAACATTCCTAAAAGGCACAAATTAATGGTGAGCTACGGATTAAAAGTGTAACTTTTAAATCATTCCACACTTCCCATAGTGTGGCTCTTAACTGCCATACTGCTGAGTACTTCCAGCTACTTACCACCAAATAGCTGTATATTCAAACAAGCCCATGACTCCACTGAAGTGCACGACCCCGCCCCCAAAAAATCATAGTCCAAGCTCTTTAGTGTAATGTCATCTTGAGTCTTTCTGATGCACTTAAAATAAAGAGTAAAATCTCATTATCCATTAATCTGAAATCTCATATAACATTGAGCTCAACTCTCCTAATCACAGGTGCTCAAAGACGTACACCACAACAATTCATATAAACATTAGTACAGTATATATCAATTTAAAAGATGACTCTCCCACATTATACATCTTAGAATAGAGATCTTTGCTGCATGGTAGACTCCAAAAAGATCATGATCTAATCATGTTGGCCTCTCCACTACTAGTATCTACAATCCAAGCAGCCTTAACTGAGAAACATGTAACATTCTCTTTGAAAAAAAAAGTCCATTCCTCCATCTTAGTTTTGGGGGCTAATCATCTCATCATTACCATCATCATCATCACTTCTACTTTTCTTTTTGCTTTATTGGTGAATGTAGTAAAAACACAAATGTCTTATTCCTTTTGCCCTCCTATACTTGAATCATTTTACCCCTAACAACTTTCCCTCCTGCACTTGAATTAATACATCCATTTTCACCCCACAACACTTTTCATCTTGCTACCTGTCCCCATCTACCACTATACCCCTCTCATGCATCTCCTGTAAACTTAAGTTATACACCTTCTAAATACACCAATTTGAAATAGGCAGCATAAATAGAAATAATCCCATACCATGATCTCAGTCATATGCTATTACCACTATCATCCTATACAATGCTAATATCTTCCATCCCCTCCTACATAATATTATAATGTCAATATATCTCTTGATCTCTTTGCAAACCTATACAATACTAAAAATCTCCCTTAATACATAGTTTTACAACTAACTTCATTATGTATCTTGAACTCCTTGCAAACCTTTCTTTACTGAAATGAAAGAGCAGAATACATATTTGCAATAATGTTTTCCTGCTGCACTATCAATACATTAACTTCTGTATGATTTTACAGCTGCAACAAACGTACATAATTATAACTGATGTAAATACTTTATTGTATATACCTGTCTTGTAATTACATTTGTTGTTTCAGTAGAAATGTAACTGTTGTTGCTCTGAGAACTGTCTGAAATTTACTTGTTAATATAAATGTACTGTGGTGGAGCTTTTCTCCCCAGGCATCCAACTAAAAATGGTGTCAGTGCAGTCGGACTTTCCTGGTCAACAACGACAAATAAATGAGTTATTGCTCTAATTTATTAAACAATGTATGCTAGTTCATTACTGTGTATATATT
>NC_056725.1:1758667264-1758689764 GCF_019279795.1 Protopterus annectens
CTGAGGAAAATAAGGGGGTAAAAATTATTAAAGGGCTCAAAAAAACATCTGTGAGACAGAAGACAAATGATGGGGAATGGGATCAGCTAGTTAAGAAGTGTCACCTTACGCATTTAGTAGTGAAATTGGCAGACTTCGTGGGACAGCAATTCTATTTGCTGTCATTTTCTGTTTTTATAGCATGATCATGAAATCATGATGTTCAGATAAAACCAGTGTCTATGTGTATGCTCTATAACATAACCGTATAATACAGAAGGAAAAAAATACCCAGTGCAGTGCAATTCTAACCAATTTACTAGAACATCTCATGCATATTAATGTAGGAAATTGTGAATAACTTATTATAAATATTTTTGTGACTTACAGTAGTAACATCATATGACTCCCTTTTATCTCCGGGTTTTTTTTTGATGAAAGTAACAAAAAAGGGTCTATATCAGTTCACTGAAACAGCTGAAGTTCGAACACCATATGTTCGAACTTCTAACCACAAAGTACAAAAATATCGAAGTCTTAGAACAGCGATTTTTTTCCCAGGGAAAAAAATCGCTGTTCCAAGAAACACACACACAACACTAGCACACCAAAAAAATAACAATCCACACACAAACACTTAAAATCCTACATCTAACCCTACACTAAACTGTGCATACACTATCTATCCACTTACCTTAACCCAAACCCTAACCCTAAGGTCCGTCACTATTGCCCACTCACCTGACCCATGCCTTAACCCTAACTCACCTATCCCGCCCTAACCCTAAAGTCTGTCACTATTGCACAACCACCTCACTCGCGCCCTAACCCTAACTCACCTAACCCGCACCCTAACCCTAACGTCCACACAATCGCACACTTGCCTGAACCCGACCCGTAACTTCCCACCACAGTCCTGATAATCGGGAAGCCACAGAAATGGCCCACCAAATTATTTCCCTGGGAAAGAATTTGGTGTTCTACGGCTTCGCGATAATCAGTGTTCTAACTTCACAGTTCAAACATCTGGTGTTCAATCGTCAGCCATTTTGACGAACTGATATAGACCCACAAAAAAGCTTAATTAAACACAATTCTGGATATACAGAATGATGAGAAAGTTGCTGCTTGTCAGGTGACAAGCCCAATGAATGTTTATAGTCAACTACTTTTACTGGATGGTTAATAAATTCTAGCACCATGTAATATACTATATTTATTTTTATTTATTTTACATTTGTTACATACAGCAGAGGACTGGACTTTAACATCCGGCTTTTCATCATAACACAAAACATTATAGCAGTAATATAATTTTTTTATTTTGTCAATGACCTGCTTCAACAGAGCTTGGATTGTTGCTGGTGGGTTTTGTGTTTCATTTGCTGGAGTCGGAGAAAATGGATGAGGTGAGTCTTAATTTTTTTTGTATTTTTTTTTCCTTTTGTCTGATTTTGCGTGACCTCACTAAGTATGTTTGTATATATGTGTGTATTTATATATATATATATATATATATATATATATATATATATATATATATATATATATACACATAGACATACAGAGAGAGAGAGAATGAGAGAGATGGGGGAAGAAAGACAGTTGGAGAGATCAAGGGTGTGAGCACTGGTTATTTTCAAATATATAGTGATATCTTTGTAGCAATATACCAATAGCGCAGTTAGATGTTATATACAGTGTCTTGGTTATGATTATTTGTGTCTCAGCTGTGTGATGTGTAATTAATCATGAGAAATGCATTGTTGTTGTTGTTGTGTGTTGTTGTGTCTTTCGGCTTTTCCCAGTTAGGGGTCACCACAGTGGAACTCCGGTCCGCTAATGATTGGCAGTAGATTTTTACATGCCGAGTTCCCGGCCGTGATGCACAACCTTCAACGAAGGCATGCCCATTCACGCATGTCTCCACACAGAAGATGCTCTAGCTGAGAATCGTACAGGCCAACGTCTTACTGTGAGGCGACAATGCTACCGCAGCACCACCACCGCAGTAATCATGAGAAATGTGTATGCAGTCTAAAATATGCATTCAAGAAAATAACATGTTCATTTTACATGCCCTTTGCTGCAGATATTAAAAGATGTATATGTGCTTGTGTGTTTGCTTGTGTATTTGCATGTGAGAATCTGTATATGTCTGTCTATGCATGTATATGTGTGCATGCGTGTGTGTGTGTGTGTGTGTGTGTGTGTGTGTGTGTGTGTGTGTGTGTGTGTGTGTGTGTGTGTGTGTGTGTGTGTGTGTGTGTGTGTGTGTCATAGGCAGAGGTTCAGCCAAACATACACCATGTAACTGTGGTATTCAATTTAATGCTTTGGGGGAAACATTTCACCAGATCAAAGGTAATAGGAAGCCAGTCTTCAAACACATAGATTAAACAGAAAAGGTGTAAGTAACCCAGCTAAAAGGTATCTCCTTGGTTATTTATACTTACTGTGTCACTAGCGAACCATTTAAAAGGTTTTAGTATGAATGTTTTAACATATCTGCTTTATATTTAATTACACATTTAGGATGCATTGCATAGAAAAAAGCAGATATTCTGGGTGGTGAACGATATTGCGGGAGATTTGTGCACATATCTAAATTATTGGCTTGTGTGGTGCGTATGCATGCACATGTGTGAATAAGAAGGAAAGAGAGATTTAAGGGCAAGAACATAGTTTGAACTAAATTAAATGTTCACACTGACAAATGGAGCAAAACATGTGAAAATGATATTTGATTTTTTTAGATATCACAAACAGTTGAAGATCAGAGCAGAGTGGACATTTATTCCTGACTGTATAGTACTATAGTTATTACTTAACATGGTCACTGTCAGCTGCAAATAACCAGGGCTTGACTGCCTTCATTTCATTTTTTACCTTTCCAAGGCTCATAGTCAATAGGCCACATTTAGCAGATGTCTAAGTCTGTATCTAATCAATGAAATACTTAATGCACATTAGAAGTGTGCATTCTGACTTATTCCTGAAGACATAATAACTCAGCCGTACTTATAGTACTGATTAAAGTGTGTTGCGATATATCAATAGTGGATTCTGCTCTCTGAGG
Organism: Protopterus annectens; assembly: GCF_019279795.1. Lineage (NCBI taxonomy): Eukaryota > Metazoa > Chordata > Ceratodontiformes > Protopteridae > Protopterus > Protopterus annectens. The sequence goes on from NC_056725.1 coordinate 1,758,670,323, forward strand.
TGGTCATTAGCACCCTTACTTTATATAAATGTTTGCCATTAGCTCAGGACATTAAGACATTGTTGAAACCACTTACACTAAGGTAATGTGTGCTTCATAATGTATTAACGTTTAATTGCTATTGGCATGGTACATCTGCTCTCCACTGAAGATCCCCTCTTCATTGAACTAATACAGCTAGCACCCTCAGAGCAGTAGCTTGATTTGGTTCTCTTCATAGTCACTACTGCATCTCTTTAGAAGTCACTACTGTTACATTGACTCCATTTTCAGCTTCTCTTGAACATTTTTTTTCCACATTAATTAAGTTAGCAGTGGTTGCTTTATCTACACAAAACCGGAATGGATGTACATAGCATTTCCTCTCCTTTTTTAATAGCACCATGAAAGGTATTTCAATTGTTATCTTTTTTATTTCTGCACAATACAAAATCTTTTATTTTTCTGAGCCTGCAAAAAAAGTAATTTATTTCATTGTAACAGGCTGTCTCTTATGAGATAAAAAAGAATTACTCATTTTAAACAACAAAAGTGATGTGACCTGAGAAGTCACAGCAGCTTTTCAATGTCAAATAATGCAATTAATGGATTTTTAAGTAATGAAATGTCCCCAGAATTGCAAACAACAGGTATTATCTTCAGAGATTTATTTTTATTTCATGAGAAGAATAATTTAAAACTTAAAATCTGAAACTTCCCACCCTAACTGCTACCACCAATACAAGAACTGGTAGTTTAACAAGATCTGTCATTAATAGCTGTGTCTGTAATCTTAATACATGGAGGAAACCACAAGACAACATCAAAAGTTCATAAACAGCATCATACCCCAAGGGCATAATGTGAATGGTACAAAACTGTGGGCTTTGTGGCATTTACTCCAAGATATATAATTTCACAACTATTATTCCCATGAATTGCTAATTAATAATCCCAGTAAGAAAGGTTATTTTAGGCTCCAAGTTACAGGGATTGTTACTGCCCTGCTTGTTTATTTAATTAATTAATTTAATTATTTCTAATCAGCTTAGTGAACCAAAGCACAAAGGACATTCTTCAGTCTTGACACAGGCACACTGCAAGTATAAAAAAATACAGAAACACTCCTAAGGCTCAGAATGCTCAAAAAGCAAGCAGTATGCAAAACGTAATATACTGCAAGACCATCAGTCAGTAGGCGTTACAGAGTAATGAAGAAGAAACACCACAAGACAGTATAAACTGATTACAGGTTTATCTAACAACAAATAGATATCATACACATCAGGTATAGATATTAAATAATTATACATAAATATGTCAAAAAAGCAATGAAAAGCTGCCTCTAGAAAGGCATCATATAATATACAGCCATTGAGATATGTCTCCTGTAGTGTAGGCCCTGAACCCCCACTGCTCATTACCAAGCCATATATGTTTAGACTTAAGATGTCTCCACAAAACAGATGTAAGAGTCATGGAATATGTTATTTCAGAAATCAAGGTAACCTGTTCAGGCTAAATGTAACCTGTTGTTATGTGGTGCTTTGTGTTTCATGCAGCCACCTTTGTAATATTGCTCTGAATAGAGAACAGGTGTCAGTGTTGAAATGGTTCAGGGGGAATTACCTTCATGTGGTAGGGGTTATATCAGAAGATTTCCTACCATATTCAGATCAGTTCTTGGCAGAAGGAAGCTATTTATTCCACAAAGAGATCACCAAAGGTTATAAGTTTCCTACAGAATGCAGACTGCTGGGAGAAGTCAGCTGACTAAAAATAATTAGGAACACTTTATGATCAAAAGTTACATGAATAGCAAAAATGCGGAAATAAAACTTACCCAATAACTAAGAAAGGAATGCTTTAATGTTTAGAGGTAAATAAGTCCAGCATTTAAATACAGGGCCCATATTTCTACATTTGATTAGATCATTGGATTTGCCATAAATTTGGCCTAAGGTATTCTACAGATTATAGGTTCATAGGTTCATACTAGGCTATCTGCCCTGGGGCAATTATAAGCCTAGCCCGATTCTGTATGGCTTACGCCACCCCTTGATTTGAGTATACTGTGCCCTTTTTAAGGTTTAGTTTACTGTGCCTCTGTCTAATAGTGACACGGGAGTAATCCCTGGGACAAACCTACGATCCCCCATCCACCTATCGAGATTCTTCTTGAAGAGATTCAGTGAGGTGCTCTGCCTCACATGAACTGGAATTCTATTCCAGAGTGAAGGGAGCCTCTGGGTTATGAACCTGTCCCTCCAGCAAGTTCTATTTATTTCTGTGCTGAGGTTCAAGTCCCTCAAGCGTGTGGCTCTAAGGGATTTAGATTTACTGAGGTGGAGCATGTCCATCAATTCTGGATTTGACACAGCCCTGTATGTCAGGCATAGATCGCCTCGAAGTAGGCGGTATGCAACTGAGTAGAGCTGGAGTTTTTTTAACCGAGCAACATATGGCATCTGTTTAAGACCCTTGATCCTCTTGGTGAGATACTTTTAGGGTCTTTCGAACTGCTGCAGGTGTCGGGTAAGGTACATCCCAAAAGGGGCATTGTATTCTATGATGGGCCTGATGAGGGATGAATAAAGGGGCATGATTACCTCTCTTGATCTAGATGTGAAACCCTTCGTGATGAGGTGGGCTATGTAGAATGTCTTTCTAACCACTTTGGCAATGTGGTTTTCAAAGGAGAGATTGCTATCAACTTGGGTCCCCAGGTCCCTAATAACTTTCTCTGTACTTAATGGATTTCCGCCTATGTGGTAATTTGTGGGCACATTGTTTTTGCCAAAGGGTATGACTATACATTTTTTGGCATTTAGCTTTAAACCATGGCACTGGCACCAGTTATCTGTCTCTGTGAGACCTTTTTAAAGGATGTTTGTGTCAGCTGGAAAGTTGATTATGGCGCCCAGTTTGCAGTCGTCTGCAAACTTGGTGAGTCATAGTCCTCCCACGTTTGTCTGTACCTCGGAAAAGTATATACCAAACAAGAGTGGTCCCAGGACAGAACCCTGTGGGATGCCACTTGTGACCAGTTTCGAGTCAGACATGGCTCCAGCAACTCTCACTCTGTGGGTTCTGTCTTTGAGCCAGTTTGCGACCCATCTTGTGACATAGGGGTTTATATTTAAGCTGGATAGCCTATCCATGATGCTCGAGTGGGGTATTGTGTCAAATGCCTTTGCAAGATCCAGATAGGCTGTGTGGACTACCTTCCCTTCATCTATAGCTTTGGTGACTGTTTCAAAGAAGTCAACCAGGTTCAAAAGGCAGGATCTGCCCTTGACAAAGCCGATCTGGGTAGGATCTAGTGTCTGTAGGTCCCCAATGTCTTTGTTTATGAGCTCTATGATGATCCTCTCCATAGCCTTGCAGACTAAGCTAGTCAGGCTTATGGGGCGATAGTTTCCAGGGTCCGTAGAGGCTCCACCTTTGTGAAGTGGGACCACTGTTGCTGTACGCCATTCTGTGGGCACGTATCCTGTAGTGAGGCTGAGATTGTATAGCTGTTTTATTTGAGGGATTAGTTCCTCTTGGAGTTCATGTAGGACACAACCTGGGACGCCATCTGGTCCCATGGAAGCAGTGTTTTTTTGCTTTGGAGAGGGCAGCCTTCTCCTGAGGATCAGAGATGTTTGGGAGGCAGCCCTCTGCCGGGATAGATACTTTCTCTTTTGGGGGAGGGTGGAGAAGTTTGCACTGAACCTGTCTGCCAGGATATTGGCGATGTCTGTGGGTTCAGTGTATTTTTTGTCGTTTAGAATCAACTCAGAACAAGTCTGGGAGTTGCATCCCAGGTTTCTAACATAACTGAAAAAAGCCTTATGATTGTCTTTGGTGTCCTGTGCAATTTTTCTCTCGAAGCTGGCCTTGGAGGATTTTATGAGGGATCGTAATTTTTTGCTAGAACTGATCAGAGATGCCTTCCCTATTAGGGATTTTGCTCTATCGTGTAGTAGCTTCCTCCTTCTGTTGTACAGTTTATTTATGGCAAGGGTCCACCAGACAAACTTCAATGTGCTGCAATAAAACAAAAATCTTGATGCTGTTTCACACCATCACTAAAATTCAGAGCTCTCCACAAAACCCACGCCTTATACATAAGAAGCAATATGTTGTACAAAATGGTAAAATCAAATTAGGTTATTAGACTCCATGTTAAACTTCATGTTCCTACATGCTGTCACTTATTGCCCACTGCCCAAAACCACAGCACATGGCATGACGTCCCCAGCATGCTCGTACCCTATCCATAAGCACTCTGCTAGCAATACCTTTGTTAATGTATTGTTATGTTTACTGACAACCTCTTACTTATTTTTTGTTTTTACTCAAATGATTTGTATTTTGATGAAATAACACAATAATTTAATACATTCATAACATTCAATAACTATTTACAGTATTTACATTCAGCCTGACGGTGAAAAGGGTGTCAGATAGAGTGATGTTTATGAAGCTGGAAATTGATGATGTAATAATGAATGTTGTTAGTGCATATGCTCCACAAGTTGGGTGTGCGATGAATGAGAAAGAAAAATTTTGGAGTGAGTTGGATGAAGTGGTGATGACTGTACCCAAGGGTGAAAGAGTGGTGATTGGAGCAGATTTCAATGGTGAAGGGAACAGAGGGGATGAGGAAGTGATGGGTAGGTATGGTGTTAAGCAAAGGAATGTAGAAGGTCAGATGGTAGTGGATTTTGTGAAAAGGATGGACATGGCTGTGGTGAATACATATTTTAACAAGAGGGAGGAGCACAGGGTGACATATAAGAGTGGAGGGAGATACACACAGGTGGATTACATCTTATGCAGGAGGGCCAGTTTGAAGGAGATTGGAAACTGTAAAGTGGTGACCAGCGAAAGTGTCGTTAGGCAGCATAGAATGGTGGTGTGTAGGATGATGTTGGTGATCAAGAAGAGGGGGAGAAGTGTGAGGGCAGTAGCAAGGATCAAATGGTGGAAATTGAAAAAGGGCAATTGTGAGATGGAGTTCCGGGAAGAGTTAAGACAGGCACTGGGTGGCAGTGAAGAGTTATCAAATAGCTGGGTAACTACAGAAGAGCTTGTAAGGGAGATGGCTAGAAAGGTGCTTGGTATGACATCTGGACAGGGGAAGAAAAACAAGGAGACATGGTGGTGGAATGAGGAAGTACAGGAGAGTATACAGAGAAAGAGGATGGCAAAGAAGAAGTGGGATTGTCAGCAAGATGAAGAAAGTAGAAAGGAATATAAGGAGATGAGGTGCATGGCAAAGAGAGAGGTGGCTAAGGATAAGGATAAGGCATATGAAGAGTTGTATGAAAGGTTGGACACTAAGGAGGGAGAAAAGGACCTGTACTGATTGGCTAGACAGAGGGACCGAGCTAGGAAAGATGTGCAGCAGGTAAAGGTGATAAAGGATAATGAGGGAAACATACTCACAAGTGAGGAGAGTGTGTTGAGCAGATGGAAAGAGGACACTGAGGGGTTGATGAATGAAGAGACTGAGAGGGATAGAAGGTCGGATAATGTGGGGATAGTGAATCATGAAGTCCAATGGGTTAGCAAGGAGGAAGAAAGGATAGCTATGAAGAGGATGAAGAATGGAAAGGCTGTTGGTCCACATGACATACCTGTGGAAGCATGGAGGTGTTTAGGTGAAATGGCAGTGGAGTTTCTAATCAGATTGCTTAATGAAATCTTGGAAAGTGAGAGGATGCCTGAAGAATGGAGAAAAAGTGTTTTGGTACCGATTTTTAAGAATAAGGGTGATGTGCAGAGCTGTAGTAACTACAGAGGGATTAAATTGATCAGTCACAGCATGAAGTTATGGGAAAGAGTAGTGGAAGGTAGGTTAAGAAAGGACGTGATGATTAGTGATCAGCAGTATGGTTTCATGCTGGGAAAGAGCACTACAGATGTAATGTTTGCTCTGAGAGGGTTGATGGAGAAGTACAGAGAAGGTCAGAAGGAGTTGCATTGTGTTTTTGTAGACTTAGAGAAAGCATATGACAGGCTGCCTAGAGAGGAGTTGTGGTATTGTATGAGGAAATCGGGAGTGTCAGACAAGTATGTAAGAGTGGTACAGGATATGTACAAGGGTAGTGTGACAGTGGTGAGGTCTGCAGTGGGAGTGATGGATGCGTTTAAGGTGGAGGTGGGATTACATCAAGGATCAGCTCTGAGTCCTTTCTTATTTGCAATGGTGATGGACAGGTTGTCAGACGAGATCAGACAGGAGACTCCGTGGACTATGATGTTTGCAGATGATATTGTGATCTGTAGTGAAAGTAGGGAACAGGTTGAGGAGACCCTGGAGAGATGGAGATATGCTCTAGAGAGAAGAGGAATGAAGGTCAGCAGAACTAAGACAGAATATATGTGTATGAATGGGAGGGAGGATAGAGGAATGGTGAGGATGCAAGGAGTAGAGGTGGCGAAGGTGGATGAGTTTAAATACTTGGGATCAATAGCTCAGAGTAATGGTGAGTGTGGAGGAGAGGTGAATATGACAGTACAGGCAGGATGGAGTGGGTGGAGAAGAGTGTCAGGAGTGATTTGTGACAGAGTACCAGTAAGAGTGAAAGGGAAGGTCTACAAAAGGGTAGTGAGACCAGCTATGTTATATGGGTTGGAGACAGTGGCACTGACAAAAAGGCAGGAGTTAGAGCTGGATGTGGCAGAGTTAAAGATGTTAAGATTTGCACTGAGTGTGACAAGGGTGGAGAGGATTAGGAATAAGTATATTAGTGGGTCAGCCCAGGTTGGAAAGTTTGGAGACAAAGTCAGAGAGATGAGATTGCATTGGTTTGGACATGTGCTGAAGAGGGATGCTGGGTATATTGGGAAAAAAATGCTAAAGATGAAGCTACCAGGTAACAGGAAAAGGGGAAGGCCTAAGAAAAGGTTTATGGGTGTGGTGAGAGAGGACATGCAGGTGGTTGGTGTGACAGAGCAAGATGCAGTGTACAGGAAGAAATGGAAACAGATGATCCACTGTGGTGACCCCTAACGGGAGCAGGTGAAAGAAGATGATGATGACATTCAGCCTGACAAAAAGGATTCAGATAAAAGCATTTGTAGTTAAATAAGTTAATATATAAACTATGATAGGAAGAGTTTGGTTCCATCTTTAGGGTATCAATCAAATTGAAAACTTTCCTCCATAGACTATTAACCACTGGCTTAGGAAAAGTTCTTAAACCCTCTTCCTTCTTGAGCATTCTGAAACAATTTTGAGGGATACAATTACTTATTCAGACTGCTGGCACATTCTTTCCATGCCACTTAATGTCTGTAAACTACATCATAACAACAAACCAATGTATGCTAAGGTAGTTAAAAAAATCCATGCCTGGGCCTTCCAGACACCCAGATGCTTACAAAAACACTAGCGTCTTTATCCACACCTGCATCACACATACCTCATTTAATGATCGCCATGACAGTAAACCTCTGTTCCTCAGTGTAAACAGGCTTCCAGAGAATTGTAAAGTTTAGTGTCTCCATTGTTAGGTATTCAGATACTCTACTAAGAAGACTGGATAGCAGTAAACTGTCTCTCTCGTGCTGAGAGGTTTAAGGAACTTCCATAATCCCATTTATGAATACAACCTCATAGTAGCCCATGTGGGTGTGAATGTCATTAGGTTCTCCACACTGAGAGACATGCAGGGGCACACAAATGGTCTCTCCATCTATGACATCAAAGAAAGTAGATCACTGGTACTGAACAGTATTCTTTCTCTTCTACGAATCATGCTTAGGTTCAATTATACAATAAAAAGTAATTACTATTCCAAATTTTGCATTTTGATTGGACATCAGTCAGAGTCCCCATTTAAATTCGAGCATATCCAACAAAGAGCTGTATGGTCACGTAAGTGTTGGTGAGGGGTCTGGACTTTCTGTTAGGATATGATAAAAAAGCTAGCTTCTAATACTTTAAGAAGGACAGTTCAAAATAAAAAAAAATCAGAACATTCTGCAAAACTTTGAATAGTTAAAAGTTACAATATTCATAATATGATTGGTTGCAATATTTTTTAAACATACCTGTCAACTGTCCAGATTTAAGTAGAATGTCCCCCACTCTCCTAATATGATTTCCCTGTCCCACATGGTTTCAGTAATACTGATAAGAGTTTCAAATAAATAAAATAAATAAATAAAGACACAGAGACAAACTGATAGTGGTATGCTCCCTTCTGTGGCAGCTCCCCAGAACTCTACTAATGTACCGTGCAAAGGCGAGGATGTACTTACCATACACATGTGCAGTACATCAGAAAGCCATAAATAAGGCATAAGCAGACTAAAGTGCTATTATACAAATGCATTATTTAAGAAAGTTAAGTCATTTATTTCTTAAATATTGGATTCAAACCATCACAACCACATCTACGCCCCCCCCCCCCACTACTATCTTCCCTTCAGGAGTCTGCACGCCAACCTTGCTAAACCCCTTGTTCTCTCAACATCAAAATGGTCTCTGGACAGTCCCTGGATGGCCACTTTCTCAACAAAATTACTGTAAAGTGTAACTCAACATGCTACTCCTCCTCGCCAGTTACATTACAGAAAACAAAGTGATCCCTTCTAACCCCCCTGTTCTCTCAACACCAAAACAGTCCATGGATGGTACCTGGATGGTCACTTTTTCAATGAGATTACTGTAAAGTGTAACTAAACATACTAGTCCTTCTCTCCATTTACATTAAAGAAAACAAAGTGTCTCTGTTAAACCACCTGTTCTCTCAACATCAAAACTGTCCCTGGATGGTCACTTTCTCAACAAGATTACTGTAAAGTATAACTAAACGTGCTACTCCTCCTTGACTCTTACATTAATGAAAAGAAAGTGTATGTGTATTCAATTATTTATGTATTTGTTGTAGCACACATCATAACACTTTTTGTATTATTTCTTGGAGTTGTAGTGCTATTATTTTAAAAGTAGAGCAGCGTGCACACTCCCCCAAGTGCAGCCACCCCCTTCCTAGTCTTAAACACCTTTATTTTGTACTGTTTTTGCATACAACTGATAGGACTCATAGCAATGGGCAATTACACTTATTTATGCTCCCAATGCTGTAAGAATCAAACAACTTAGCCAGCTCTGAAGTTCGTTGCCTAACTGATTATTTTTAGTTGACATTTACTCTGATGATACACAGCCTCTGGGGTTTCTAGCACTTTTTATTTATGTATTTTATTTTAATACCACTATCTTCCTTATTACGTGCAGTCACCTTCTCTCCCATGATGCTTTATGCTATCTAAAAGTTATCCTAACTTTTGCCATTTTTTTACTTTGATTCAAACCACCACCACCATATCTATGGGTTCTCTATTATCTTCTCTTCAGGAGTGTGCATGCTGAGTGAGTTATTTCACTGTATTTAACTGTGACATTAATTCTGTGCTTTAGTGAAGGTGTTTCGCAGGAAACAGTGGTTATATCTAATGTTATAATGTGTATGTACCAGTATGCTTGCTCTGATCAGTCCCTTTATCTTATTACTGTTCTGTTCTAATAACTGTTAAGTTTTACCAATTATACTGCATTTACACTCTTGGAATCAGTTGCCTTAGTGTTATTACAGCAGGAATTGGCTTACGGACCTCCCATATTTATATTTGAGCCTTGTACTTCATTACTGTTACTGAATCACTTCCATAGCTCTTTCTGCAAGCACTGCGTTTTTTCATTAAGGCTCAGTATGTATTAGATGTCTGGAGCTAAATCACTGATTTTTTTTTTTTCATTTTTGGCTCTTCTCCGTGCTTTTTTATCTGGTAGAAGTGTTTAGGAGCAGGGGCAAGCTAGTGTGCTGTTAAACTAACTGTGTTACACTGATGCATGTCTTTATCTCCCTAATTCCTAGCTGAAGCTCAAACATAAAATGTAACTGTGCAACCAACATTTATCAGTTACTGTATCATATTTTACTCGTTTTATTTCTTAATTGATGTGAATACACTGGCGTTTATTGAATACGGAGAACTGTTGTTTAGCGACTTGCAACAAGCTTGTACCTATTGTTATTATTTGATCCTATGGCAGTTTAACTTGTACTTGACTGATGAGCATCCTGCTGAGTCTAGCCCATTCTTTCTAATCTTGTTCCTTCCCATTTTTTTTATAGCACTGCTAAACCTGTTGTTCTCTCAACATCAAAACGGCCCCAGGATAGTGTCTGGAGGGTCACTTTCTCAATGTGATTACTGTAAAGTGTAACTAAACATGCTGCTCCTACTCACCAGTTACATTAAAGAAAACAAAGTGTGTATGTGTATTATTTATTTATTTTTTTTGTACACACCATAACACGTTTGTATTATTTCCTGGAGTTGTATCTGTATTATTTTAAAAGTAGCACAATATACATAGTCCTCCAGGTGCAGCCACCCTGTCCTAGTCGTAATCACCTTTATTTTCTACCCCCTTTACATAGAACTCATAGGACTCATAGTAGTGTGCAATTAAACTTATTTATGCTCCCAATGTTGTAAGAATCAAATGACTTAGCCAACTCTGATGTTCATGCTTCACTGATTATTTTTAGTTGACACTTACTCTGATGATACACAGACTCTGGGGTTTCTATCTGCCCCATTCACTCTTGCTATGCTCAGGCTCACTTTGCTCCCCTATCCTACCTCCAATCCCATCCACCCCACTCCTCTGTTAGCTCCACCCACATTCCTCTTACACTCAGTCAACTCATTACTATTACACACTCATCCTGTCAACTTACTGTTCTTTTTCCCTTTCTTATACAAACACTTTTACCCACTCACAATTTTCTACCATATCTGTACTTCTTATTCCCTGTTTCCAGTCACTCCATTATTACACCTATGTACTGTTCAATATAAACACCTTATCTTCCCCAACTCCCTTCACTTCACCTTTAGCAAACCTTGACTCATTTATACCTTGTCATCATTCTTTTTCTCCTCTACCTTCTTCCAAGTCATTCAATACAACCCACATCACTCACTCTCTTTTCTTCCTTGGATTCCTACCTATCCTAATTCTATCATAATTTTCCTTTCCTTCCTGACCTTATTGCTGTTCTCCCTCTCTCTCTGTCTTCTCTCTCTTCTTATGTTGTACCAGATTCACCTGAACTCTTCCATCCTACAGGCACTGCCTTTTTCTCCAATTTTACACATCACTACTCTCTTCCTTTTACTCCTAATCTATTTCAAATACGTAATAGCTTCATCTTTAAACCTTCTTCTTCTTCTTTCAGCTTTTCCCGGTTAGGGGTTGCCACAGTGGATCACCTGTCCACTCATGACTGGCAGTGGAGTTTTACAGTGTTGAGTTGCCAGCCCAGCACCCAACCTTCCACTGAAGGTACACACACGCATGCACTCACTCATGCCTAGGGCCAATTAAGAGTATCCAATCCACCTACAGCATATCTTTGGGATGTTTGAGGAAACTGGAGCACCCGGGGAAACCCACGCAACCACAGGGAGGACATGCAGACACTGCACAGAAGGCACCCCAGCCGAGGCTCGAACCAGAGAACCTCTTGCTGTGAGGCGGCAATGCTAACCACTGCACCACCATGGCTGAATCTCCTCCATATTTGTCTAACATCAAACATGCTTACATTATGTCCAAAATTAATCCTCTCTTTCCTGGATATTCTTTAAATTTTTTCTACTCTGTGGTGACATTCATCCTAACCCAGGTCCCAAGTTCACACCATCCTTATCCCTAATGAATACTTCTTCTTCACAAAATAAGCTCGAACTTATCTCAGTAAATATTCATAGCATTTCCAATAAAGTCTCTGAACTATATGCTTGAATAACCCTACTATTCCCTGACATATTAGATATCCCTGAAACCTGGCTTAAACTGCACAGTAAAGGTACTGAAGTGCTTCCCCCTGGTTTTAGTTTGTTCAGAGCTGACTGACTCACAGCAAGAGGTTCTCTGGTTTGATTCCTGGTTGGGGTGCCTTCTGTGTGGAGTCTGCATGTCCTCATTACATTCGCATGGGTCTCTTCCCACATTCCAAAGACATGCATCTGGAGCATTCCTCCCCAGGCATCCACTGAAAATAGGCTCCATCCTAGTTGGACTTTCCTGATCAATAAATGTTAAATAAAATAAATGAAAAATAAAAGGGAGTGGGGTTGCTATACTCTATCCAAACTCTATCTCTGTAACTCCTCATAACCATCCTGTACCCTCCTTTAACAAAGCTGAACTTATGATTATCTATCTTAACCTAAACAGTAATAAATGTCTCTCCATTATTGCATTGTGCATTCCTCCAGCCAACAATCTTTCAACTCTTGAAAACATGCTATCTTGGGTGTCAACCAACATTTCTCTGGAAACTGTAATATTAGGTGATATTAGCATTCACTAGAAGAAACGTAACTGCCAGTTCCCTTCAGGCAGCATGAAACTCTCCGGTTTTTCACAACTCACCCAACCTATACCAACCTATCTTACCAAAAAGGTTCAACTATTGACTGGATTTTGGTCTCCCAGCCTAATAATTGTATTCAACCAAAATACTACCAGAATCCATTAGTGATCACCACCCTATCTGCACAACCAGACTTATCACTCATCCACACAAACTATATACTTATAAGATAACAATATACTTATACGGCAGTATGTAACTTAACCCACTTTAACCCACAGACCTTTACTAATATATTAAATACCCAAGGAGCAGCATCACAGTAGTGTAGCGCATCCTACTTAAGTACTGTCACATGTCTCTTGTATTCAAATGAGACACTGTGGCACTGTAATAGTTTCAAGATCTTTATTGCACATAAACACATTAGGAGCTGTAATTGGAATATATATTTAAGCTAAATGACTGACTCATTACTTCAAACACACTCTTGTGCATCTCCATTCATGTCTGCATTCATTCTGGCTGACTATACAAAATGACACTGATCTTGCATGTGCTCAGCAACTTATATGCATTTGCTGTCTAGCTGCATCTCCCTCTTTAATTTGTTTGACATGCAATAGGAGAACAAGATATTTTACAAACTAGATATCACATCAACATATAACAATAAATGAATTCAAGTCCAAGTCACTGCGTATTTCGGATTGGGTCTCGAAATTCTACCCAATCTGGCCACATAAAAACTATGACTGGGTTTAGCAACAGAGACAGTCTCTGGATTTTTTTACAAATGGAACTTCAGGCATTACATCAGGATTACTTGAGGAAAGTACACTGCCCTCTAGAATTCGAACAAGTGTAGAGTCACTCTGAGAAATAGAGTCTCTGGCACAGGCAATCTGCAGCATCACAGTTTCAGAGACTGGCAATAAGTGTTTTTGATTCCTTCTGAAATCCATTCCTTCAGATTGTATGATGTAAGATAGATCTCAGTTCTTCGCATATCTTTCAGATATCTGACATACAGATATCTTTTAGATGTTTGTATTCTCACAACTTCTCCTTGTCTTAATGGTCTAAGAGGTTTGCTAGATTTATAGTAGTACAACATTTGTGACTGACGTTTTTCAAAAGTTGAGTCTTGACCATTTTGTTGTTCTTTACATTTGGTACTAATAATTGTTTACTGATCGGTAAAGTTGTTCTCGTCTGTCTGGACATTAATCTCTGAGCAGGTGAACCGAGTAAGTTTTCTCAAGGAATGTTTCTGAGATTGAGTATGTTAAGAAAATCATTGATACTCTCTCTCTTGGATCTCTCCAACAAATGTTACTCACTTTGAACTGTACGCTCAGTTAATCCACTGGACTGTGGATACTCAAGACTAATAACATGAACAAAGTCCCAAGACTCAGCAAATTACTTGAACTACTGACTTGTAGACTGTGTACCATTGTCAGAAATGACTTTGTGCAGGCTACCATGGACAGAGAAATGTCTCTTCAATTTCATAATGACAGTGCTGGATGTTAAGTTAGGAAGAAAGTAAATTTCAAATCAGTTTGAATAAGAGTCTACTAACACTAAGCAATGTTGACCATTCCATTCAAAAATATCAGTAGCAATTGACGACCATGGTAATTCAGGAATGTGGTATAGCTGAAGTGGTTCTTTTTGTTGGTGCAGTTTAGTGATGTTGCAAATTGAACATGCTAAAGTTTTCTTCCCTGTATCTTTTGACACAGAAGGCCAAAATACCATGCCTCTTGCCCTTCTTTTGGTTGAATCAGTACCTGAGTGACCACAATGCAAAATTTTGATATATTCCTGTTGCAGTGCTATACCACTTTAATACCTTCATGACGATGCCATCTTCCATCATGAGCTCATCTCTGTAAGGAAAATACTTCTGTATGTCAGATACTAAACCAGTTTGTTGTGCTTGCCATCCTTGACTGATAACACATCTCAGTTTCTGAAGAATTGGGTCCGAGGCTGTGTAGTTTCTGAGTTCATCAAAACATGATGAGGAAAAAGTTTTGACTTCCATGAACTTCAAAGTCTGCTTTCACTGTTCTGTTGCTTGTCTGGGTGTTCTTGACAAAGCATCAGCAGGGTAGAGATAATTTCCTTTTGTATATACTATAGTGAAATTGTACTTTTGCAATATTAACATCATGCGTTGCAGGTGTGCTAGGGCTGTATGTATTGGCTTTTCAGAATTATCACCAGAGGTTGGTGATCAGCTTCTATTTGGATAGGTTTGCCATAAATATAATCAGTGAACTTTGAACATGCAAACACTATTGCCAAAAACTCTTTTTCAATTTGCGCATATTGCATTTCAGTTTGAGATAAAGTTCTGGATTCGTAGGCTAAAGGTATGCCTTCTTGAAGACATGCTAGACCAAGACCATACTTTGAAACATCACATGAAAGCGTTACAGGTTTGTGAACATCATAATATCTCAATGTGGGTAGACTGGCAATTTTCTGTTTCAGAATATAAAATGTTATTTGGTGTTGTTCCAACCAGGACCAGTTTACATTTGTGCATGTCAACTCACATACCATAGGATCATAGGATCATAGGTGGTTACTAGGCTATTGGCAATGAGGTCATTATAAGCCTAGCCAAGAGTTTAGCCCATGTATAGACAAGTCAATACCCAATGGCCCTGCCCAGCAGGGACAGCGTAGCAGTGCTGAAAGCTTACTCAGGTCTGGGGTGAACTTTCCTAAATAGTTGACCATATCAAGAAAGCATTGTAAAGATGTGACATTGTCTGGAAGTGGCATCTTAAGAATTGCTTGCTTAGATGGATGTGGCTGTAAGCCAGAACTGGTAAAAAAATGACTCACATAAGTAATATCTTTCAGTTTGAATTTAATTTACATTTCTGAGGATTCAGTTTAATATTTACTCCATGAGCACAGTCTAGAACTTTCTTCAGGTTTCTATCTTGTTTGACTTCACCATTGCCCCCTATAATAATGTCTTCTACTATGATAGTGCATGGATAACTGGCAGAATGTATCCCAAATGGCATTCTCAAAAATCTGTATCTACCAAATGATATACTGAAACTGGTTACCAATGAATATTTCTGATCCAGCGAAATTTGCCAAAAGAAACTTTTTGCATCTAAGACAGAAAAAACAGTGGCATCTGGCATGACAGCGACTACTTCTTCCACTGTACACATTGGATAATAAGGATGTTTAAGTGCTTTGTTTAAGTCTCTCAGATCAATACATATTTGAATATCATCTGAGCTTTTCTTATGAGCTACAACCATGGAGGATACCCATTCACTGGAGTAAGGACACCTAAATTAACCATTTTGCCAAGTTCTGCTTTTACTTTGCTCTGCATTGCTCAGGGAACCTTTCTTGCTGGTCTGACTGTGTTTACTTCATGGTTTAACTTCATGGAATATGTGACTAGAAGTTTGCCAAGCTTGCCTTTAAAAATATCAGCATATTCACTAAAAATATTCTGTGTAAAACTGTTGTGGTTGTTCAGACGTATATGGTGGACCTCTTTATTAAATGAAATCAGTCCCATTCTCCAACTGTCTTTGAGGCCTAACAATGACTGCACATGTTTCTTGACTACATAACATTGCAAGTCATAGCTGTTCCCAGCAGAATGACATGTGAGAACTATTGGGCCATCAGTTTGAATCGCTTCACCACCATAATCAACAAGTTTTGCACACTTTTCTGAATCAAGTTTCTCACCAGCTCTTACTTTAGCAAATATTTGTGCTGATATAGCTTTGCACTTGGATCCAGTGTCTACTTTAAGCTGTACAGGTTTCCCATTAATCCGAACAGTACAAAATATTTCACTCTTTGTTGCCAGCTGATAATCTACTGTGTTAACTGTTTCAGCAATTACAGATATACCATCAGCATAGAAAGTTTCCTCACAGCTCTCTGTCTGACCTACTTGCTTCTTTGGATGCTCTCATTTAATAAAAGTATGTGCCACTTTAGACTTGCAAAGCCTTTTGAAATGATTCCGCTTTTAACATTTATGACATTGCTGACCACAAGCTAAGTACTTTTCTTATTTAGGTTCATGACTACCTCCACAATTATGACAGTTAACAATAAGGTTGGGTGTTGTGGCCCCATTCGGTTTATATTTCTTTTCATCTTAGCTTTGTGTTGTACGGTATCAACATTCGCATTGGCAGACATTGCATGCACATTTTTCTCATTCATAAGCATATTCATATCGTTTTCTGTAAGCTCACACATTTGACAAATCTCAATGGCTTTGCTCAACATTAAATCACTGTATCAAAGCAAAATCTTTCTCACTGCATCATTATTAACACCACACACAAGCCTGTCTTTTATCAACTCATCTCTCAGATCACCAAATCTGCACGTTTTTGCTTTATTTCTTAAGTTGGTAATATATGCTGCAATAGTTTCACTAGGCTTTTGATTTCTTGTGTAAAACATGTGCCTTTCCATTGTAATATTCGTTTGAGGGTTACACATTTCTCTAAATTTACATTTTAAACATTCAGGGTCTTCCCACATTTCAGCCTGTATCACAATATAGAAGTACTCCCCCTCCCCTGCATGCATGGCAGATGCATAGACAAATGAATGTTCCCTCTCAATGGCTTCTGAGCCAGCTAAATTAAGAAGTATGAATGCTCTTGTATGTGCATCTTTATCTGAAAATGCAGCCTGTATGAAAATATCATATTCTTGCTAAACACTCTCCAGTTCTCAGCAATATTATTATCAAACACCAGTGGTCCAGGACTGCGAAATCCCTCTGCCATACCAACAAAATTTGTTTAAATATAGGTATAGAACAGGTACTTTTAATGATGTTAAATGCACAACAACCTCTCTGAAAAGGCCTCACTTCAACACTGCAAACACTCCAGACACTTTGGATATTTTGAAAAGTTTTAGCTAATGCAAAAAAGTAGTACATTGCAAAAATGTGGTTCTTTTAGCCTTTTTGTACATTTTAACACTTCAGAAATTATTTCAAACACTTTTGTATTTATTTTGAATACATTTATCAGTATGATGTCACAAATTTTGACATTTTGAACGTTTTGAATGTTTCGCCACTTATTTGTGACTGAAAAATCATTTAAATGAGTTTAAGTATCTTTGAATAACCACTGACCTGTTTGTAAGTTGGCTCCGGTATACTTCTACACTCTAACTTCGTGCCTCATGGTTTGCAAGTTGCTTCACTTCGGATCCCACTTCTGACACCATGTCTCATGTCTATTGTATTCAAATGAGACACTGAGGCACTGTGATGGGTTCAAGATGTTTATTATATGTAAACAGATCAGGAGCTGTAACTGGAACATACTTTTAAGCTAACTGACTGACTCATTACTTAAAATACACTCGCATGTGCATCTCCATTCAGGTCTGCATTCACTCTGGCTGACTATACAAAATGGCACTGATCTTGCACATGCTCAACAACCTATATGCATGTGCTAGCTAGCCACAGTGGCTGACTAGGTACAGTACACACAATGATCCACAAGTACCCTGTGTGGAAATAGAACTCCCAGTCTTCTATTCTACCAGCATCAAAGGCAAGAGTGCTACTTTTTTGAAAAGTAAAAACTAAAGATGAAAAAGGAAGTAAAACAGCATCATCTTAGCTGTCATTTGTTTTCATTGTATTTATAAATATCTAGGAAACTAATACATTAGAGATTATAAATGTGTTTATACACTTGCATGTGTGTTGTGTATGTGTGTGGGGGGGTTGTCTGTCTGTCTCTGTGTATTTTTGTGTGTAGGGGTGTGTGACTGTCTCTCTGTATATGTGTGTGTGTGTGTGGGGGGGAGCATATGCATGTCTGTGTGTGTAAGTGAGACAGAGAGAAAGAGAGTGATTTTGCTTTTATTTTAATTACTAGAGCCGTTGGTAGAAAAATATTCAAGCATACTGCATATTAGTTTGAATCTAATTAAAACAAGTGTAAACAATTTGTTGATGTGGTAAGAAGGGAGTGCATAAGTTTCATCAAAACAGGGGTTTGAGTAATGAAATTGCAGGACATGAAATGAATCACAAACTGATCAAGAATAAAAATATGAAAATATTTACAAAGATGTAAGGAGCATGTGCTGTGTCACACATGAATAAGGTTTATTTGTTGAAAAAGACTGCTCTTAACACTAGCATGCACGCATACACATAGCCTAAAAGGTAGGACCCTAGCATGTGTCAAACTAGTGACTAACTGTATTACACACACTGATCCCGCAGAGATAGCAAACCTGCTAGCGGACAGATTTGGTGAAAATTTCACTCCCTTATCACCTCCAAACTTATCACAAACTTTGCTCCCAACTCCCCCACCCACCCTACATATTCGACGATCAGGTCATTAAAACTTTGTCTAAGGCAAAAAACACAGCCTCTATGGGGCCAGACAGTTAAAGAAGTAATGACTACACTGTCACCAGCCCAACACAAGATAGTAACTCCTGAGGTTTGGGAGGAAAGATAAAGAAATAATAACATCATCTCCAGCTCTCTACACAAGCTATAATGATCTTCTGTGTTCACCTCTAAGCAGGGCTGATTTTAGATTAATGGGGTTTAGGGCAAAGGAGTCACTTGCTCAGCTTACAGTTATTTTTCAAAAAGGGATAACATTGGTATGACAGAATATGAGAAGGTAGAATAATACACATTTTCTGAAGTAAAAGAAGTCCATAACTCTAATTACTGTCATTATTATTAAGTGTTATCCAGCACTTTTTCATGGATGTCCAACCACCAACCAGAAGTTCTAGTTATGAGGTCTGATGGCCACATAATAAGTTTCACATTTGCTAGTCCACACAAATAAAATGCCATACATTAAAGTATTCTCGCTCCACACAAAATCTCTATAAACATTACAAAAAATATGTGGTTGATTACTTACGGCATCACACAAATCACTTACAAATATTGCAGTAAATAATTGGTTGATCACTGCCAGCACAACAGGGAAAGTAATAATTTGCCTCACTGCTTTCTGTCTCGTACCATTC
>NC_056725.1:1758694764-1758709764 GCF_019279795.1 Protopterus annectens
AACAAAATAATATCTTTATTTATTATCTTATTTAAAAAAAAACAGCATTAAGCAGACTATGCTGATCTGAAGTAAGCTCAACTGAAACTTAGTAAAATCCTCTGAATAATCAGTCACCAGCTTTTGACTCCTTGCCCAATGTGCTAGGATGGCAGCATGTCTGGACAATTGAGCAAGTGGGGATAGATTTAATGGGTCTGGGGTGATGGGGGTGCTACAAAGAACTGTTCTAAAATCATTTATATATAGATTCTCATATCATAGCACCCCTTCATTCCTTTATGGGTTTACAGTCTTCTGTTGCACCTGTTCTGAACTGTTGAAGAACCCCTTCCAGATAATTTTAATGTGGGAGGATGGCATAATGGTTAAGGTGTTTACCAGGAGACACAAGGTGCAGGGTTTGATTCTCACATAGGGTAATTGGCTAGGCTTAAAATGGCCCACAAGAGCAGTTAGCCTAATGCTAATTTATGAATCTATGTGTGACAATGAATTTATCTTGTCAAGCAGTACTAAAGGATTTATGAACTTATAATACTTTATTCCAGTCATAAAACTGTTCAACTTCTTCAGAATGATTAATATGAAGAATAATAATGTCAGGCATCTCCTTAGAAATGGCATTGCTTATGTACACAGTAATAGCTAAGGTTATTTTTATTAGGATAATTATTTACTTTAACCAGGTAAGTGGACTAATGCTTACAAATCAGTTTCAGCCATACCTCAGGCCACAATGGCAGCAGTCAAGATTACATGCAGATAAACTTTATGATAGCCAATAAGCAGCACATCTGGCAGGTGGGAAGAAATCAAAATGACTTAAGGAAATGCACATAGAAAGAGAGAACTCACATTGTTTCTGATACTTGCAACATCCTTCCAATGAAAATTCTGCCCAGTCCAGCTCAACCATTTTCTGTCTTTAAGCTCCTATTTGTCTGGCATCTATTTTTGTGTGTGACTCTGAATCTATGGTATGCTTACAGTACCATTAGGAGTCAAACTGTTTCTGTTAATGATTTCCTGTTTTAGTCAAGTTCAGTCATTTTTTTTTCTAGCCACCTCTGCCTCACTTCACTCAACATGCACACCTCGTGTTTCATTTTTCTTGGATTGCTTTGCTCCTGTCTTCATCTGCAGCGTGTCTCTGCCACAAATTTGTACTTGCAACATTCTGTTGTAAATCTTGGAGATTAGAAGTTATCTTACATTACAGTATCTGTTCATTTTTTTTTTTGCATACAAGCATTTGTTTTCATACTGTCTTACGCTGACTATTCCACAGTTATTTTTTATAATGAAGAATCAATTGTACATCATACGTCGCAAGAGAAGCAAAAGTATCACTCTTACTCACCTTATTAAAACATGGTCAGTCTTTTGTAACAGTAACTAGAATGGTACACAAAACCACATAGTTAATCACACTTCAGTTTTGGGTTGAAAACCCTGTTGAGCTCTCAGTAGCAGCAATTAATTACTATGGAAGAATGAACAGCTAACACTGAGAGTCTTACCATTGTCACAAGACTGCAGTATTAATAATAATAATACTATACCAGTCACTAGTGCAATGACTGACAGGTAATGTAGTCCATTCCATTGACAAGATTCAGAAGCAAGGCTATGGGTAGGAAAATGCTTTGTATTTGGCTGTAGTGACTCTTAGGCATGTCTTGTGGGACATGTAAGATATAATGATCCTCCATGTGGGAGCAAGGCCCTTTTGGGCCAAAATGATCCAATTGGCCTAAGGCTAGCCCTGGGCTGGTCAGTTTGAAAATATTTGCAAAGGTGACAACAAGTGTAGGAATGTAGCCATCCTGAAATTGATAATCAGCTGTGGTTCTCATGGTAGTATACCTTTTGAGTATCAGATCAATAGATAACCCCACTCCACAAACACGATGGTGCCTCTGAATGCATCAGCTCAGGAATTGTCATTACTGGCTACAACAATGTATTAAAGTCGAATACCACACAGTTCTTGAAGTAGAGATATGCAATATATACAATAGCGTTTCAAGGAAGGATACTTTCTCAGCTTTGCAATAGTTTTTAGAAGAAATACTTCCCCAGCACCCAATCACCCATTGACAAGGCAACATACTGCATATCCTCAAAACAAGACAATGGACTGCTTCAGAAAATGAAGCCCGGGAGTGGTGAGAGATGTTGACATCAATTATAAAACTGATTGTCACGTTCCACTTTAATAAACCACTCAAACACCCAAAGACCTTTGACGACCTTTATTGTATAACATAATAAATGATAAAAGCATGTAACTTTATTAAACACAATACAATAAATAAACATAAGGGCAGCATAACCACTCACCCTTGGAATAAGCAGTGTCCTCCATATGCTCACTTACCTCGCACTTACAAGGCAGCGTTACACCACTAACCTTCAGCATCTCTTCACCAATCCAAAACCATCAAGTCCAAAACACTTCCACCATCAACCTTTCTCCCTTGAAATCCTTCCACTAATTATCCCTCAGAGGGGAGACAGAAGATGGGCAAGTCTGTCCCTCTTCTCCGCCCACCAGCCCCACAGGCTGTTCCCCCTCACACCTTAACCCCACTAACTAATCCCTCCAAAAATAACCCCAAATTTAAATTAAACAAATCAAGTCCAAATTCACTAAGGTGAACCTCATCTGCCCTATACCACATGGGATCCCTATTCTCAAACTCAGTGTGCCGATAGTATGCACCTCCATCCCCTTCAACTGTTTTGCCAGCATAAAATTAACATACCTACGAGCCCTCTCAATTGCAGAAAGATTCTTAGCCTCCCTCCTAACTAACCTAGGAATAATCTCTGACCAAACCAGACAAACTGATGGATAAAGCTTTCTTAAAGCAAAAAAATATTCATAAATATTATAAACTAGCTGCTTCTTCGGAATCACACCCAAATCATTCCCCGCTAGGTGAATCAACAAAATGCGAGGCAACCCCCACTGGATCTGTAACATCGTAAATACCTGAAGTATCCAGTTCCACATCAACCCTCTAATACCATGCCAGGTAACCTACAATCCAAAATGCTGCAAGCCCAAATCCATGCCATTGGTTCTAACTGCAGCCCGTCTAGCTAGCCAATACATGAATGAATGGCCTAAAATGACAATTCTTTCCCCTAGGGAAAAAAACAATTAACCACAAAATAAATATGCCAAATCTTATTTTATATAAGGCAAAAATGCCTTAGAAGACCACTGCCGCACCATCTTTATGACTTTAATTGAACTGCCTCCTTTCGCTAGATCAGATGCCCTACCCATTCTGAAAGAATGAGTAGAAAACGTATCCCCTTGTAAGCCCACACTGAGAAGACCCCTTCCCATAACTAAATTCAGCTGTACTCCAGTTAATGCTCTACCACCTACTGATGTAAAAACTAACTCTTATGCCCTACCCCTCTAGCCGCACACAGTCTCCTTCCACACACTGCTGGATACATCCATATTGACCTAACTTCTCCCAAAACTATAGATGTCCCTCTCCCTTCTTGATCAGTTTTTGATGACTTCAACCTAATGGGCACCGCCCTTAGCAATATCAGCATGTTCTCCCACACCAATGAAATCAGTAACTCTGACAAACAGAAAGCTCCACAGTACATCCATACACTTACCATACCCCACATCACATATTCCTCTGAGCTTCCACATACTCTGCTTAAACCCTTAAAAAACATTCTTAAAATCCCCATAGTCACCGGCCATCTCCTGTCCCTAGCAGGGCCTTCCCCTCTACCCCAACCTTTCAAAATGTGTCCAACTGTCCATGACATAGTCCAATCCTCTAATTTGGCTGACTGAGCAAATACACCAATTGCTGCCAAAGCCACCCTCACAAATCTTACTACCTTGCCCTGTGTCCACAGCATGGCTAAATAACGTAGAAATAAACTTTCTGATCACACACACTCTTCTTCGGGTAATTGTCTCACAAAACTATCAAAATCATACAATGCCCTACAGTACGCTTTCCTGGTGGATACCACCCATGACTGCTGCACCAACTTGCTAATCACTGCTGCCCAATCTACCAAATCTCATCTGGTACCAACATGGGGTCCCTTGCTGCTATCGGAGCCACCTGCTGAAACCTGCAAAACTGAAAATGAGACAGACTGTCAGCTATCTCATTCTTCTCCCCCGGCACATGCACCCCTGTAAAAGAAAAATTAATCAACAAACTCTGCAACACTAGCTTATGAAGCACCGATAACAGTTGTGCTGATTTAGCCATCTTAACCTGCAACACTCTCGCCACCGCAATATTGCCCAAATTAGACATCACTACCCTCCTACCCCTCAAATGATCCTGCCATACCACTGTTGCAGCCCAAATCAGCATAAGCTCCAGGAAGGCAACATCCTGCTTCCATTCCTCAGGCCAATGAGGAGGCCAAGGTACTGAAAACCATTTCCCCGCCAAAAATGCTCACATACCCAGTCCCCCAGCTGTATCTGTAAACAACTGTAAATCCCCTTGACCTATCCAGTCTGTCTGCCAAAATGTGATCCCATTAAACTGATGTAGAAACTGTGACCACAAAGCTTAGTCCTCCCATGCTAACTTACTAACCCTTACCCCATGATGCTTACTTTTACCTCCTGTCAATAGAAAAGCCACTGACCTAAAAATGTACGTCCAGAATGCACTGCCCTGCAAGCAAAATTACTCAACCCCAACAACTCCATGACATCTCTCACCTGAACCTTACATTTGGACCTCACCCACATTATTTTCTCCTGTAGATGAACCACCTTCTCCCGTGGCAAATGAAATAAACCTTGAGCCACATCCACATTCAAACCCAGGAAATCTAACACCTTCACTGGGTCCTCCAACTTATATTTAGCCAATGGCACTCCCAAAACCTTGCACATCCCTAAAACCTCATGCATTGCCACCTGTGCCCTCTCTTTCCCTTCACCCACTAGCAAGAAGTCATCAAGGCAATGTATTGTTCTCTGCCCTTCTACCCTCTGTTGCCATATCCAATGCAAGGCCGTGCTAAACTTTTCAAAAGTGGAACAAGCCACTGCACATCCCTTTGGCATAGCTGTGTCAAAATAGAAACTATCCCCCACTACTTTGCCCAATAATGGCCAATCCTCCTCCTGAACCAGCAACAGACAAAAGGCCGACTCAGTATCTACCTTTACCAACCAAGAGTCGTCAAAACTTCTAATGATGCGGACCACATCATATAGGGGCACATATGTCACTCTAACCTCATCCCCAGGGATGAAATCATTAACCGAATTGTCTTCAGGGTAAGATAAATGATGTATTAAGCCAAACTCACCTGGCCTCTTCTTGGGAACCAAACCCAAAGCTGACTTTTTAAATTGAGTAAATGATGGCCTATCAAATGGGCCCAACAATCTACCCACCTGGCACATCTTCTCAATCAAAGCTCTCAGAACATCCTCCATCCCATGCACTAACTTCAAATTTCTTTCCAACCTTACCATCCCCCACTAAATTAGACCTGATCAAAAGATCCCCTCGAAAAACCCTCAACCAATTCCCCAGCCACTGCCGGCAGCGGATACTGTGCCAGCAACTCCCACAGGACCTGGACCTTAATAAGTGAATGGGTACCTGCGTGTCCCCTAGTTCCCTGGAAGGACTTCCCCTTTGGCCACAAAAATTGGCCCTGCCCTGTACCCCCCTGTAGTCTCATGGGAGGCCCACTCCATCCTCTTTGACCCGGAAAGTAGGACACCTGGCCCCCAAACTGACTATCACCCTTACCACATTGCATCACTGAATGTGTACCCAATGCACTTTGAACAAGCATGGGAGAATCTCCAACCTGTCCAAGAACATCTCACTGCATTAAAAGCTCAACATACCCTGATGCCCCCTTCTGCTGGCTTACCCACTCTATTACCCAACCCAAAGCTGTCCATCACAGTGGACAACCAGATATCAGTGTCTAACTTCCCAATGTATGGGTTTGTCAACCGCCTTCCTTTTGCAAAACTTCTAATCATACTATAGCCATGCATTACCTGGCCATATCCTTTGTGCCTCTCGTATAGTCAAAAAATAGGCGAGGAACGAAAGGGCCAAAGAATTATCCCTCTCCAACCACACTGCCATATAATACATAAAGCCCAAGACCCAATTTTCCCATGTCCTCTGCCAAAACTTACGCAGATGCCTGTGACCTAATGCCACCAAGGCTGCCAAGAGATCCTTCCTGTTCGCCGTCTCAGCTTCTATCAAATGCTGTACCCTATCCGCATCAATTAACTCAAAAATATCTACATATTCCCCCTTCCAAATCTTCTTCTTCACCACAAGCAAGATTTGATGAGTTGAAAGTATTGTTGCATCCTCCTTCCCTAATGCCTGTATCATCAACCAAGCCCTTGGCCATGTCCCAAAGTCTGATCCTACCTCATCTAAACAAGGGTCTATGTCCCCCTCCAACAATGAAAGGGTACTATCAAAACTCAAATCATGACCTGCTAATGCCTGTAAACCTGCACCAGTGGCAGCACCTCCACCTACACCCTGCAAGACCCTGGGCCTTCCGTTAACCCTACCTTGCATCCCCACACTCAACCCCTAACAATCACTCCCTGCTACCTGTCCTTCAGCTCCCCCCCCCCCCCGGCAGAGCCTAAAAAATCATTACCTGTCGGGGCTGAAGGTGGTGCCACCGCTGTTTCAATCTTTGTTGTCCTCTCCTCCACTGTCAATGTCTGTTCTGCTCTCTTGGCTCTTGATGCTCATGTACTGCTCATGTCTGTGCCTCTTCTGAGTATTAGGACCCTGCATGTTAGTTGTCGCAACCTCATTTGACATCTCCCAAAACAAGTCCTCTGCTTGTGCCATGATACTCGCCCATTTCTGCCTCAATGCACATACCTCTGCCATGATTTCCAAACAGACACTGTAAGTACGTGAGAAAAAAAAGAAAGAAAAAAAAAAACACATATCAATGTCACATTCTCCTACATTAAAATTTGGCCAAACCCAGAGATTAAACTCAAACCCTGTGCCTTGTATCATTAAGGTTAAAACCTTAACATAACTTTAAAAGACATCACTGCCAAGTCTCAAACCAGGACATTGTGCATTAGAGTTAGAGCAACACCACTAAGCCAATCAGCTTACACACCCCCAAGTCACTTATGGGTCACTTATAGCTCCTCTATTTATTTCTTTTTTTTTTTTTTTTTTTATAAATGACTTTGTAGTTGCGAATGCCTCCAGCATTGCCATGCATGCACGGCCATCACTACAGTGAAGGGGGAGGCCAGCAAAATGCCACACTGTCTCCTCTCTGCCCATTAACCACCAATGAAAAAGCAACCAGCTACCCGACATCTCTAGCCCTCACCCTCTACCCTCCAAAGTGCTACCAAACTCATTCCACCCCTACAATAATATTTTTTTTTGATACATGCACGCATGCATCGGCATTACAGCACATGCACGCACAATCAGAAACGTCCAGAAGAAAGCCAGCAAAGTAACATGCTGCCTTCCCTTAACCCATTAACCACCGATGAAAATGGAACCAGCTACGAACCTACACTATCACCATGGCCCCCAGACCAACTACATTGAATTATACTGCTTGGGCCACGCAAAGAGTGTATATATTTATAATATATTGATTTTATTTATTTATCTTTATTATTAATTACTCTTTGACGCCACTGACATTGCCACGCATGCATACATAGTCAATAATGGCCAGTAAAAAGCCCAGGAAAAGCCACGCTGTCTTCCCTCTGCCCACTAACCACCAATGAACACATAAAACAAAAACTATACTTTACCTAAGCACTCCAACACCACCAGCCATAAATATCAGTGAGACGCCTGCAAAAAAGCCATGCTGCCTTCCCTCTGCCCCCTAACCACCAGTAAACACAGAAACAACAAAGCCATGTTTCACCAGAGTACCCCAACCCCACCAGTCATAAATCATTTATGAGATGCCAGCGAAAAGCCACGCTGCATCCCCCCAGCCCACAGACCACCACCGAGTACTGGGAAAACTATAAAACAAATACTTTGCATCACAACTACAGCCTACCTACAGAAGATAACGGGATATCTTCATTCCCCAAACTTACCTAACATAATACACTCTCACCTACAAGCCCTAGGATCTCCACAGAAAACAGAGAAGAAGAGAAAAAAAATTCTATATACCTAAATCCTCTTTCCCAATCCTTGTAAAATCAGTAAGTGAGCTTACCTTGCTGCCTCTGTAACCACCTAAGACATACCTTACTCAACCTCAGGTCATTTGGGACATAATCCTGCTTCAACAAGATCACACCAAACTTGACTCCCAATAACCAAATCCCACCTCAAAAGCCTTCAGGACCTACCCCCCACCTTACTTCACTTCCTCCCTCAGCCTCCAACCGGCTTAACCCTTTCCTGCCTACTCCCTTCAAGTTCACTTACTAGTTACCTTACCTGCTTCTTTCTTAAATCCCACCCCCCCCCACATTTAAAGATGTCCCGTGACAACTTTGTCTGTTCCAAACTTCATTTAATAAATATAACAGAACTTGCAAATACTGATTTGTTTTAATCCACGATACACAGATAAATGAGCAGCTTTCTTTCTCTCCTGCTTTTCCTTTTATCTCCACAGCACGCAAGGAGATTGAATATAACAAGAACCAGCACCAGCAGATGATGGCCCAGCTGGTAGGGCATGCTCACAAGTATGAAAAATACCTAATAATATTAAGTAATATGAAAATATGCATCCCATGAAAAAGGGCGCCTTTCATTAATGTAGTTCCAAGTTTTATTTTGCTAGATTATCACTCCCAGATTAGCAATCATCCATACTTACTACATAAAAACAAATATGTAAATGTATTATACTGAAATACTGAAGTAGAAGAAACTGTAGTATATCAATAGTTCACAGTGCTTGTACTGAAACATTACATTCACTGAAACAGTAGTCAGTATGCTCCAGTATGTCATTGCACATTACTTATGACATCTCATTATGCAAAATAACACAGTTCTTAATTCATATCCAAGAAGAAACCATAATAGCAGGTAACAAGAAGTAGTTTATAGAATCCATTAATTGCAGTTGTGACAGCCTCTCTTTACCCCAGGGCCAGTAATCAAAGAGTCTCAATCCTCACCAGTGACACTGGTGAGAGATGGCCACTAAAATAGGGATGGATCTACTAAGTATTTTCAAATGCAGATATCTGCATGGCACAGATTTACTAGCTGTGCCCCCTTATGCCCAGACAATAAGGTAATTATGCTGCCACCAGCTTGTCACTGTCAAGTTCTTACAAGGGTATCTAATTATACAGAGTAAAAACAATGCTAACATAAATGGTAGAGTGCAACCTAAGCAGCAAGGCTTTTTGGAGTGAGCAAAGCATCATTAGAATGAGCACAAGTACTCTCAAGATGTTAAAAGTAATCTCTAAAAGACCAGCCACAGTAAAAAGTATAAAAATATTTAATAATAAATAATAAAATCGAAAACATGAGGATAGTAAATATTTAAGTGCAATAAACATCAGAGTTTCAATCACAGGAGAAATAAAAATAGCACAGTTAGACAGATTCAAGCAGATGCATAAAATAATATTTAGCTAATGTCATTGTAATTCCTGACTGCCTAAAAAAAGAATTGTTCCCTAGCTAATTTAATTAATTCAGCAAAGCAAGAAGAGATCATCAGAATCTTACTTCCACTAGGCAAGGTGGTGATTTTCCAACTTCAAACTGACTACAACTGAACTGACTGTAATAATTATCATAGATTTTTATATCAGGTTCCAAAGGAAACAAAACAAAACATGCTGATCTGTGAGTTCCATCCCCTCAGTGATGGTTATAGAATGACATCACGTTTGACCACATGACTCTGGTAGAGTACAGACTCAGAGTTTTTCTAAGATCAATTGCAGTATTTGAAAATTGCAGAATTCTTTGTTTAAACATAAACATTTAATCAATTATAATAACTCTGTTGATATATTTTAATACAAGCATCTATAGAAGTCAGTATGACAGTCAAATGACAGAAAATTATTCACAAAACTCCACCTAACTATGCTGGCATATGTTACACATGCACTGTTCTATTCTCCCTGGTACAGATGGTAATAAATTACATTATCACATCACTAACAAATGAAAATTCTAAAACATTTCTTAACAGGAATTTCTTAAATTGCTGTTATTGAATAAAACACAATTTGACACTTTCAAATCCATTTTCCTAGCTACATTTCTTTCACTTTTTTATCAGTCCCTTTTATGTAACTGCTTTCTAGAGATCCAGAAGACCTTGAGACAGCTTAGCCATCTTCCTCCCTAGTTAGAGAGCACTCACCACCTTGCCCTGCCAGCACAGGATGTCTTCATATGAGGGTGGTGGCTCCAGCCCTGTGTATCCCACACTAGCATGAGGCAGACTGGTAAACCACAACTACTAGGCTTCAAGGCCTGGTTGAGCAGCACTTAAGAGGGATGTGGAGAAGTGTCTGCACCCACTGCAATCTCTTTTCCAGTGGGTACAAGACTCATGGACTTGGTTAGCTCTAACCATCAAGCCACTTGAGACCTCCACCTCAACATCATTGGGGTCCCCCTCCATGTCCATCTCAAATGGGGGGTATTTGAGGTCCTCTGGACCAAGGTGGTACCTGGCTCCCAGATCTCATCTTCCTCCCTTTTGCATCTGTCTGCCATTTATATGTCTTTCCCACTCCAATGTTAGCCCTGTATAGTGTACTGGTCTGTCTTGTCTGTCTTTTTATGAACTGTTTTCCTTATCTCTAAACCTCTCTCCTACACCCTCTCCCCTTTTTCCTTCCCCAACTTCTTTTTTAAAAAAAATGGAAAATGGGGCTTCTAGCTCCCACAAAAACATAGTGCCCCTCTTCACCTACCTCCTACTGCACAATCCTTTTAATGTGTTCTTTCTGTGTGTACCTTATCTTCTCTCTCCCCTATTTCCAGCATGCCTCCTTTTCTAACTTCATAAAACCCTATCTATGGTGTCCACATTAGGGCATCATTTACACTGAACAGAAAAAGCTTTAAAACAGTTTGGGTAAACTGCAGGACAGCAGTGCTCAGCTCAGTTTAGTGCAGACTCAAATAAAAGTTATTGAAAATTCACACAAGCTCACACCCACAGCCACTTATTGAAAATGACCAAAAGCACCCATGACTTTACATAAATATGAGTAATTTTGTACATACTTACTATGGTTTTTATTCATTGTATATGTATCCTTTCAGATTGGTTAATTTCAGTTAATTATGCAAGGGTATAAGGCTGCATTTGAAGTGAGTATATATTTAGTTAATAATTTAAATAAACTAGGGGAGCACAGGTCCATCTCTGGGGCTTATGGTATTGAAAGTGAAAACCTAACAATATAAATGTTAATAATCCCATCATTCTGTTTGAAACCTCATCTCTTCAGCATTTGATATGGTGGACCATTCTAGTCCTTTGACCAGATGGAGAATTAATATATAGTATCTATGGTGTTGTACTAAAATGGTTTTCTTCCTACCTGTTTGGACACACCTAGAGAGTGTATCTAGGGTGACTTTATCTTTCTCCTACCCTCATGTTTTTGGGGTACCACACAGCTCAATTCCAGGTTCTCATCAGCCTTTACATGCTGCCTCTGGGAGACATTAATCACCTCTGGGAGACATTAATCATTCATGACGGATACAGTATACTTGCTATGCTAATGACATATAACTATACTGCTCATGCTCTAAGGAATGTATGTATTTGTGCATTAAACAGTCTTGCAGGTGGCTTGGAATATATCCATGACTGAATGGTCAACTATTTGCTTAAACTTACCACGACTAAGACAGTGGAAATGGTTATTGATGTTACAATTTGGGACTCTACTGTGTTGGTCTTCTTTATGGATTTGTCCTGTTGTGGAGATAAGTTGTGCTTTATGTCTAACATGCACAATCTAAGGAGGATCATTGACCACATGCTGACACTGAAGAACCAAATCTAACCGTCATCAAGTCAGCATGTTTCCATCTTCAGAAATTCCTATCATCAAGCATCACATTCCACCCTTTGTCCTCCCAATATTGGTGAATGCACTTGTCTACTTGCAAATGGACTACTTCAATGTTCTACACCTCATACTGTCAGACACAGAACTTGATCATTTACACAGTTCTGCAACCAGCCTACTGACTGGGGTATCTAAGCACCAACACAGTACACCAGTACTGTGTCAACTGCATTGTTGCCAGTAAAACACCAAACTATGTTTAAGGTTCTCTTCCTGTCTTATTTAGCCCTACATGGCATGGATCCCCCTATTTGTGTGATCTCATGTCATACACTGACTCAGCCCTTTGCTTGGCTTCCTATGGCCTACTGGTAGTTCTCCATTACACTCAAGTCTTCTGCAGCTGGAGGTGGTAGTTACCAAGTTCACTATCTGTGGAATTTACTACCTGGTTGGCTGGAGGAGTCCGTAACATGAGACATAGCTTGTTGACTTGGATTATATTTAATATGCCTCAAATCCCATACATTTTCAGTTTGTTCACTTTTCATAACTGTATTAATTTTCTACTGTTTACCTATACTGTTTTGCTTGCTTGCTTCTGTTTAATATATATTTTAATGTCTTGCAGGTGTGATTTTACATTCATGTTTATTATGTGTGCTGCACTTGGGGGCAGGCACTTAAATAAAGCTGGAGTAAGAACTGAAGTACAAAATCAAGGACCCTAAATACCTACAAGCTGTACTACTAGCACCCACCCAGAATAATTATTTCAGTGACATATCAAGTGACCCAGTGGTTGTATTGCATATCTGGAAATATGTTAGGCGCTTCAGATCTCATTAAGAGATAGTTAGAAAGTGCATAAACTTTAAGCCTGCACCTTATTTGTCAAGGGATTGTCAAGTAAAAGAAAGATGACAAGTAAAAGCAGACTGGTGTCAGGTTTATGGGAGGAAAAGGATAGCATTTATGCTTAGAAAAGGAGAAAAGAAAGATGAGGAAAAATACAGTATAACAGCGGGTTAAGTTTGGGAAGCAAGAAGCTTAGGACCTATTGGGAAGAAGAATGAGGATTAAGGGTATGCAAAGATCCCACAGTAAATAGGAATGAAGGCAGATAGATAGATAGACAGATAGATAGATAGATAGATAGATAGATAGATAGATAGATAGATTGACAGATACTGTAGTCATACCTCTCAACTGTACAGATTTTTGCAGAATGTCCAGATTTTTGCCTCATAATTTTAGTTCGTTTTTCACAAAATTCTGGTTTCTAGGAAATCTTTGGCAAATCACTGAAGACTGAAGTCAGAAAATAATGACAGATATCTGAGTTTCAGACTCCATACCCTTCTGAAAATGTATGATAATGCAAAACCTGTTATTCTATCAACTTTCTAAGTTTGTAAGAACAATATTTAAAAATTGTCCCTATTTTTGCACTTGTGTCCCCCCATTACTTATGGCTGTGTCCAGATTTCTTGCTGGAAGAGGTTGATAGATAGATTGATAGGCAGATAGATAGATAGATAGATAGATAGATAGATAGATAGATAGATAGATAGACAGATTGATAAATACTGTAGATAGACTGATAAATAGACACATTAGGTAGATAGATAGATAGATAGATAGATAGATAGATAGATAGATAGATAGATAGATAGATAGATAGATAGAGATAGATAGAATGGTAAGATGCAAGGTAAGAATTAGATTTGTAAATCAAGATCTGAGACCCTAACAAAGGAAACAGATTCCAATATAGGCAGACGCTACATGAAAAATATTCCACCACCAACAAGGGGCAACTAAACAGTCTTTAAGTTCAGTGTTAAAAGATTACATCAGAAAAGACAGAAAAGTTGTATGGGGCCACATTCAGGAAACAGATGTAGAGGTAACTATATTGGGTATAATGCTGTGGAAGTTGTTAAGAGTGCAGAGCTTATGAGAGCTACTAAACAAAAGGACAATTAATTTTCTAAGTATAATATGCAAATTAGGAGCAGTTGTAATGAAGGCAGTTAGTTGCATTCATCTGAAGTGGATAGTCAGAGAGATGTAGAATGCAAAGCAAAAAGTGATTTTCAAGTTTCATTGAGTAATAGGATAGAATTTGGCAGATATATATCTTAGGATGTACTAGAATTCATAATCATACAAAGACAGTATGGAAAATGAAAAATAGTTAAAGAAGCTTTAGGCATGCTGCCTTCAGTACTTTGCAGTAAAGCTGTAATAGTTCTTTAGACAGATACTGTAAGAACATTATATATAACAAATGTGATATAATGTTAGGTGACCAACATAGCATTAAACAAGCATATGTTGTTGTAAGCATTGTGAAGCAATTTTACAAAATGGGTAATTAATACAATATATTAAAAAAGTCACTGAAACCTTGAAGTGCACCTTCTCTGTACCACCGAGGTTACAATTTCCCACTTACATTTAACTTGCCAAATGATACTGCTAAAGCTATAAACTGTACAACAAAAGAAGTGACCACAGGCAGACATTCAGCTACAGCATACACAGTAACAGTTTCTGTACTTATGAACATAAACCATGGGTTTGTGCTTCTTAAGAATGTTGTCTGCTCTGTCATAAAAGTACAATTTCTTATCACAACCCTAGGTACAGTAGAAATGCTTTTATGCAGGACTTGAGGTACTAATTAATTTTTAAGAGGTCAATATTTCTGCCAGCTCAGGGGTATTACATACAGCACCTTCAAAAATAAATGAAGTTAAGAGTGCAAGTGGGTCAGCAAAAAAAGTAATCTTCCAGGGTGATACATGCCTTTTATTGGCCATCCATTTAAAGAGCTTCTAGTGTAAATAGTGACAAGAATTGGAAACCTGTAAAACTCGACAAAGTCATGTATGACAAATGTTTACTCACACCTAAACTTT
>NC_056725.1:1758712264-1758717264 GCF_019279795.1 Protopterus annectens
AAAATGTTGGATTGTAGTACATGACTTACTGCAAACATATACTAAAAGACACAAGACATATAAAATATGCAAAAACAATACTGTAATAGCCTACCAAATATGCTTAATAACATTAGAAATGTCATGTAAATGCTGACCTTAAATATAAGACTCACTACAGATATGTATTAAAATAAAAGGGTAAAAAATACAAGTATGCAAAGCTAAAATGAAATTCATTAAATACACTAAATAAACATTATTGTTAACAAATACAGTATTGAGCTATGCTACCTAACTCACTCAAAAACATGCTGAAAGAAGTACAAAGAATAATATAATAATAACATGTTATGATAAAGCCTACAGAATGCACTTAATCAACATTATACCTAATGTTATACTAAAACATCCATAAATTCAAGTTCCTTGTCCTAGAGATTGTGCATGATACTGTAAGAGGAGGTGACCTGAGTAACAGAACTGAATCCAATGAGCAAAAGTGGATCATACGCTTTCAAGCTGATAAACCTCCAGGGCTCAATAATACAGTCTCTCTCAAACCATTTCTGAAGGCTAGAACATTAAAGCACTGACATTTTGTAGTTTATTTAAATTTTTTTGGATGTTTTAGTATAACACTAGGTATAATGTTGATTAAGTGCATCCTATAGGAACCACTTTTGTTTTGTTTTGTATTCAAAGTGGAGTCTACATGATCTCTCTGTGTTTGCATGGGTTTTCTCTGGATGATGTAGTTTCTTTATATATTCCTTATCCCATATATATGCAGTAGGTGGACTGGATATTCTAAATTGTCCTTAGGTGTGATTGCTAACGTGTGTGTGTGTGTGTGTGTGTGTGTGTGTGTGTGTGTGTGTGTGTGTGTGTGTGTGTGTGTGTGTGTGTGTGTGTGTGTGTTTGTGGTATGGAAGAATGACCGCTGAAGGTCTAGCCTTCCATTGTTGTGAACTTTGGATCTAGTTGGTATTCACTGTTGATATGACACCATCACTCCATGTACAAAATTAGAAAAAGGAGTTGCTGCCAATGCTCATTTCTTAGTTTTATAATATAGCTAATGAAGTATTTTCAGCTAGTTTTTGCTTCTAATGCCAGTGTGAGTTTATGTTCAGTTTTGGTCTTTCTGATGGTCACTTTTATTTCTTTGCTGATCTTTTAAATGTGGATAGATTTGTTAGGGTCTACTACAAGCACCCAAGCCCTAGATGCTCAAAGACCACCATCTCACAGCCAGGGACTTGAGTGTCTCATAGCTTACACAGGCTGCTGCACTTAATCAGAACCGAAATAATATGTTCAGAAAAGGTGCAGCTGCAATGCACAGAGTGGAATTGCCACACCTTGCTCAAACACATTGTTCAGCTTTGTGTTAGGTAAGTGCAGCAGTCCTTGAGTGGAAGAGGAAGGCTGTGAAAGTCTAGCTTTAAGTATGAGGCAGTAACCGAGATGGAAATTTAGGTATTATGAGCAGGAGGAGAGATTTACAGTTAGGGAGCATGATGAGAGTTTACAGTTAGGGAGCATGATGAGAGTTTACAATTAGGAAGTGGTAGTGGAGTTTATGGTTGGGAGTCGAGTTTTAGGTTTAGGGAGCAATTTGGGAATTTAGGTTTAGGGAGGGGAGTGTAGGTCTATGGCTAAGGAGTGATGGGAAATTTGGGTTTAGAGAAGAACAGTGAAGTTTTGGATTTGGAAACAAATCAGAGAATTTTCATTTTGGAAGGGGGGGGGGTTAATTAGGGATCAATCGAGAACTTTAGGTTTAAAGAGCAAGAAGGGAGTTTTATGGTTAAGGTTAGGGGGAAGGACTCAGGCTATGGTTAGAGAACAGGTGGGAGATTTCAGGTTAGGATTAGGGTTCTGTTTGACCTCTACAATTTAGCAGGGTTGGGTGGTGGGAGGGCTAGGTAATTAAGTAGAATTAGGTTAGTGGGAGTTAGGGTACTTGTTATTTAGAACAAGAGGCAGAAAACAAGTGTGTCATGAGCTGCTAGCACATAAGCACTTGTAGCAGACATCATGGATAGGACTTTTTTTTATAGGTCTTATTTGTAGTAGTGAGCTAATGAAGTGGTTTATTTTTTGATTTCCTATTGCATTTGATTCTACTGGAAACTGTTAGATCTGTAGACTTTTATGTGAGAATAGAATTAAGTAGAAAAAAAATCAGGTGTTGCTTGATGTGCTCATATAATCATCCTGCTTGTCATAAACATCCTGATAAACTATCTCTGCTAGTTGTGTCTTTGCTTCCATATATTACAACACTGGTCACTAGTCATTGCATGTATTTATTTTATGTTCCTTTACAAGGGAAGTTCTAATTGTATATATCCCATCTTTTTCATTGGAGGCCCATGGAGAAATGCTCCAGA
This sequence comes from Protopterus annectens, assembly GCF_019279795.1. NCBI lineage: Eukaryota > Metazoa > Chordata > Ceratodontiformes > Protopteridae > Protopterus > Protopterus annectens. The sequence goes on from NC_056725.1 coordinate 1,758,714,643, forward strand.
GGTTATATAACTTAGAGTTTGAAATATTATATAATACTCAGCATTAAAAGAACTGTAACATTACGGAATACATTCCCCTTAAACAGTCAATATACATTAATATATATATATATATATATATATATATATATATATATATATGGATCCACTTTGAATTATCGAATGTTCAGAACATCGACATAATAATCAAGAACAGAACATCGATGTTCAGAACATTGAATGTTCAAAATGAACCACACAAAAACAAAAACACTTACAAAAGCTATTTTATGTAGGGTGCTTTGCCCCCCCCCTGTGCCCCCCACACCACCCCTACTTTAATATTCCAACTCTGAGATCGCACTACAGTGGGCTAAGGGAAATCTCCCATTTACCGCTATATGCGGTAGTGCTAAATGGGAGATTTCCCGTACCCTACCTGCAATGCCAACACTCAGATGGCACACACACACACACACACACACACACGCACACACACACACACACACACACACACACACACACACACACAACATGCAGGGAACCTTGCTGCCCTGTATATACACCCTGCATATACACCCACAATTCTACAATTTTACTTAGCTGGCACTTCCACTTTAAACCTTCGAGGTTCTAAACATCAATGTAATGGTTTTGGTGATCAGAATTTCGATGTTCTGAACATTCGATGATTCAAAGTGGATCCATATATATATATATATATATATATATATATATATATATATATATATATATGTACGGTTAAATATCGAGTAATTGAAATGTCAACTCTTGCAATATCAAGACTATAACATCGTATCCTCATATTAGTGAAAACCAACAACTTCAAATTGCATAACGTCGAAACTGGAGCACTGAACTAGCTGACATGAAGGACCTAGGACGTCCAGAATGGTTTATATTCAAAAACATCATTTAAGTGGTGTTATACCTTTAAGAATCACATTACAACTATCTGACATCATGGCGGAGAGTACAAACTTTGTTCATGGAGTACTTGGCAACATCTACCCGGTCACAAAATCCCAAAATTGTAAGGATGTATTTCTAATTGATGGATTTGTCTACAACCTAGAGCAGAGTGCTGCTATAAAGCATTATTGGTGCTGTAAGCTAAAGTTGTCTAGTAAATGCAAAAGACGAGCGGTCACCGAATCATTTCCTGACGGTGAAAAACTGTAAAACAACAACTCATACAAATACTGGGGATCCTGCTGAAGTACAGCATTATCTGATGTGTGCCCAGCTAAAAGAAAAGGCTTTGTTATCCAGAGATACGCCTTGCTTAGTTGTAGACGATGTCATGGGTACTACTAGTATAGGTCATGTTCCTAATCTACCTAGTAGAAAGGCACTTGTACAAGTAGGTAGAGTGCGTAAACTACAGACTGGTGTATGCTGAAATGATAAACCTATGCTAGAAAACATTGATTTAACAGATTTGACCTTAAAAGAAGATGTTTTCATTAGTAAACATTACATAGATAAATCCAGTGGTCTGACTGTGTTGGTAATTTCAACATTAAGAAACTTGCAATATTTAAGCCATTGTACTATCTGGCTTATGGATGGTACATTTTTTTTTAAAGGAATAATCTGTCAGCAATTATACAGTCTGCACGGGTTTGTACAGTACAGTTCCTAGAATGGAGACTACGTGGTTATCGAGGGTTTGTGTTGTCACCCTAGATGATTTCGATGTTATGAGATTATTTTGCTTTCATGCAGTTATTTACGGGTGTCACTGTTCGATGTTGTGATATGGTATTTCGACGTTATGCAATTCGATGTTTTTGCTAATATGAGGATACGATGTTATAGTCTCGATATTGCAAGACTTGACGTTTCAATTACTCAATATTTTAAAGTGTAACCATATATATATATATTTATATATAAATGGGTTCCCTTCAGAAGCTCGAAATACTGAAATTTCGAATTTCAGTATTTTGAGCCTAGAAAGCCGAATCCTGAGAACAACAAAAGCTCAGAAGTGTGAAATTTCAAAACCTCGAATACCGGAGGTTTTGAATTTCGAGCTTCTAAACTTTCGCTGTGGTTATGTATTCGGGTAAGTGTTATATGTGTGTTAAGGGTTTTGGGAAGGGGCTGTGGTGTATGTCAGTGTGTTTTGTCGCTGTGATGTGTGTGTGTGAGGAGAATGTAGCTTGTGTGGTGGTGTTTTGTGTGTGTTTGTATGTAGTGCAACCTTGGAGTGAGAATATTTAAGTATGGGGGGTGTAGGGTAGTAGAGAGGTTATGTGTGTGTGTGTGTGTATGGGGAGAATGGTGTGTGTGTGTGTGTGTGTGTGTGTGTGTGTGTGTGTGTGTGTGTGTGTGTGTGTGTGCAGTGGTGTGCGAGAGTTTGAATTTCGTGGTTTAGAGTTTTCTTGGTTTTGAGAATTCGGCTTTCTGGGCTCGAAATACTTAAATTCGATATTTCAGAATTTCAAGCTTCTGAAGTGAATCCATATATATATATATATATATATATATATATATATATATATATATATATATATGTATATATAATCCTCTAGTGCAAGACAGTTGTATAGAGCAACAATCAGTATCAAGTAGCCATGGAATAAAAAGCAAATATAAACTCTTTCAGCAAGAATG
>NC_056725.1:1758722264-1758729764 GCF_019279795.1 Protopterus annectens
ATATGCAGAGCTGTAGTAACTACAGAGGGATTAAACTGATCAGTCACAGCATGAAGTTATGGGAAAGAGTAGTGGAAGCTAGGTTAAGAAGGGAGGTGATGATTAGTGATCAGCAGTATGGTTTTATGCCAGGAAAGAGCACTAAAGATGCGATGTTTGCTGTGAGATTGTTGATGGAGAAGTACAGAGAAGGTCAGAAGGAGTTGCATTGTGTCTTTGTGGATTTAGAGAAAGCGTATGACAGGGTGCCTAGAGAGGAGTTGTGGTATTGTATGAGGAAGTCGGGAGTGTCAGAGAAGTATGTATGAGTGGTACAGGATATGTACGAGGGTAGTGTGACAGCGGTGAGGTCTGTGGTGGGAGTGACGGATGTGTTTAAGGTGGAAGTGGGATTACATCAAGGATCAGCTCTGAGCCCTTTCTTATTTGCAATGGTGATGGACAGGTTGACAGACAAGATCAGACAGGAGTCCCCATGGACTATGATGTTTGCAGATGACATTGTGATCTGTAGTGAGAGTAGGGAACAGGTGGAGGAGACCCTGGAGAGGTGGAGAAATGCTCTAGAGAGAAGAGGAATGAAGGTCAGCAGGACTAAGACAGAATATATGTGTGTGAATGAGAGGGAGGATAGAGGAATGGTGAGGATGCAGGGAGTAGAGGTGGCAAAGGTGGATGAGGTTAAGTACTTGAGATCAACAGTTCAGAGTAATGGTGAGTGCGGAAGAGAGGTGAAGAAGAGAGTACAGGCAGGATGAAATGGGTGGAGAAGAGTGTCAGGAGTGATTTGTGACAGACGAGTACCAGTAAGAGTGAAAGGGAAGGACTGCAAGAGGGTAGTGAGATCAGCTATGTTATATGGGTTGGAGACAGTGGCATTGACAAAAAGGCAGGAGTCAGAGCTTGACGTGGCAGAGTTGAAGATGTTAAGATTTGCACTGGGTATGACGAGGATGGACAGGATTAGGAATAAGTATATTAGAGGCACAGCCCAGGCTTGAAGGTTTGGAGACAATGCCAGAGAGGCAAGATTACGTTGGATTGGACATGTGCTGAGGAGGGATGCTAAGTATATTGGGAAAAAGATGCTAAGGATGAAGCTGCCAGGTAACAGGAAAAGAGGGGGGCCTAAGATAAGGTTTATGGATGTGGTGAGAGAGGACATGCAGGTGGTTGGTGTGACAGAGCAAGATGCAAAGGACAGGAAGAAATGGAAAAGTTGATCTGCTGTGGCGACCCCTAACGGGAGCAGCTGAAAGAAGAAGACCTTTTATAAGTAAATTTTGTCTTAACTGCCCATATATTACATTTGCAGAGCAGTTCTATCCTTAGCAGCTTCTGTATGCAGGTACCACTGTCCAGTATGCATACTAGGATAACTCAGGAGTCTGGTACCATAAAAGCAAATGCATGACTTTCATTTAGTACAGAAATCAATTTTAAGTCAGTTTCAGTGAATAACTCTTACAGTTATTGTATCTGTTTACTTCATTGTTACAAGCACTGGATTCTTAAATAATCAAACCTACTATGGTGCCACTGGGAAACAGATAAAAAAAATAACGTTGGTTGGGAGGGTGGCCTAATGGTTAAGGTGTTTGCCTTACAAACACAAGGTGCAGGGTTTGAGTCTCACAAGGGATAATTGTCTAGGCTTAAAATGGCTCGCAAGGGCAGTTAGCCTAGTACTAACCTATAAACCTATGAACCTATGAACAAAAAAGGTCAGCATTTACAAAAAAGACTAACAGAACTGTTTCTACACAGGGGAAGCCCCTCTGAGCATCCTCCTAAGAAGGAAACCCTCCAAATCCACAAACCAAACCAAGAAATAAACAGATAATCCACAGATACCACAAAAGAGCAGAACACAGGAAAAAAAGTCATCTTCAGTGTTAACGTTGAAAAACCACCAGGTTTAATGGTGAAATCCAATATACAAAATCCCAAAGTATAAGCGCTTCCGTCCCAATAAAATTAAGGAACTTCATCAGATAATTCCATAAAAATGAATTCCAGTTTAAATACCCTAAATAAGAACGTAAAAAGTGTGTTAAAACACAAAATTTTACTACAACCAATCAGATTGCACGAAAAGCACACACACCCATTTTAGAAACAAAGCCTGAAACCCAATGCCCTAAAATGTAACATTTCAAGCCTAAATGTTTATCATTTTATTTAAAACTACAAGAAACATTTAAAACTTAATTTTGAATGCACATATAAAAAAGACTGAAAAGTTAAACATGTTTTACACATTATTAGGAACACAGCGATTTTGCTTCTGTTCAGCAAATGCTTAAACATGTTCAGCCTACCAAATCAAGTAAAATAACACAGAACTCCCTCAAAAAGAAGTAACCTGCAATACCATCTCCCACTTGATACATTGTTACAAAAATGTAACTATATAAAATGTGTGGAATGTTCACTGATGTTTTACAACATTTAAACCAATTTTTCTGCCCTCAACATGTTAGTGCATTGTCTATTTAGAGCTTTCAGTTTTAAAATACTGCTAATAGAAATTGTTTCATTTAAGCCTGGCCAACATTGTACATTTAGATGTAACTACCAGGCTAATTCAATTTTTTCCAAAATAATTGGTCATGCCCCCCCCCCCTTTGTTTAACTGTACAATATCAAGGACAGTGAACCTAAAGTCATGTCCATTAAAATTAGAAACATGTTTTGCGAGGGCATTAAATTCATTATGATGCCTGATATTTCGAACATTTTCACCTATGCGTTCTTTCAGTTTATGCTCGTTTTTTCCCACATAAAACCAGCTACACTTTGTGCAAATAGCACAATAAACTACCCTTTCTGAATTACAGTAGAATTTCCCCTTAAGTTTATGTTGAAAACCACTAATATAAACCTCATTTGTTGCCAGAATGTAGGTGCAGTATTTGCAGCGCCTGTATTTATACATACAACCCCTTTTCTTTTGTACAATGAGTATCACAAAATAATTCTTCAGTACTCTTGTGCAGTTAAACAAAAGAGGGGGGCATGGCCAATTATTTTGGAAAAAATGGAATTAGCCTGGCAGTTACTTCTAAATGCACAATGTTGGCTAGGCTTAAATGAAACTATTTCTATGAACAGTATTTTAAAACTGAAAGCTCTAAATAGATAGTGTGTTAACATGTTGAGGGCAGAAAATTTGGTTTAAATGTTGCAAAACATCAGTGAGCATTCCACACATTTTATATAGTTACATTTTTGTAACAATGTATCAAGTGGAATATGGTATTGCAGGTTACTTCTTTTTGAGGGAGGTGTGTGTTATTTTACTAGATTTGATAGACTGAACATGTTCAAGCATTTGCTGATCAGAAACGGAATCACTGTGTTCCTAATAATGTGTAAAAAATGTTTAATTTTTCAGTCTTTTTTTAAATGTGCATTCAAAAGTAACTTTTAAATGTTTCTTGTAGTTTTAAACAAAAATGATGAACATTTAGGCTTCAAATGTTACATTTTAGAGCACTGGGTTTCAAGCTTAATTTCTAAAAAGGGTGTGTGTGCTTTTTGTGTCATCTGATTAGTTGTAATTAAATTTTGTGTTTTAACGCACTTTTTACATTCTTATTTAGGGTATTTAAACTGGAATTTGTTTTCATTTAATTATCTGATGAAGTTCCTTATGCCGCAGTGGTACAACGGTAGCGTTGTTACCTCACAGCAAGAGGTTCTCCCGTTCGATTCTCGGCTTGGCTTGGGAGTGCCTTCTGTGTGGAGTCTGCATGTCCTCCCCGTGGTTGGGTAGCATTTTGAAAGACATGCGTGCATAAATGGGCGTACCTTTGTTGAAGGTTGGGCATCGAGCTGGCACCTCGGTGTTTCGTAAAAATCTACTGCCAATCATTAGTGGACTGGAGTTCCGCTGTGGCGACTCCTTACCTGGAAAAGCCGAAAGACAAACAACATCTGATAAAGTTCCTTAATTTTATTGAGAAGGAAGCACTTATCCTTTGGGATTTTGTATATTGGATTTCAACATTAGAGCTGGTGTTTTTTCAACGTTAATGCTGAGAATGACTTTTTTTCCTGTGTGCTGTTCTTTCATGGTATTTGTGAATTATCATAGGTTCATAGGTAGGTACTAGGCTATCAGCCCTAGGGCCTATACAAGCCTAGCCATAATGATTCCCTGGCTATTGCTTCCCACATATATTTACTTGCCTGGACCCCTGTCTAGCAGGGCTACTGATGTCATCCCCGGGGTGAATTTCCTATCTCCCATTCAATCATCAAGGTCCCTCTTGAAGAGGGCCATTGAGGCGCTCTGCCTGACATGTATGGGCAGCCTATTCCAGGGTATGGGGAGTCTCTGGGTCAGGATCCTATCCCTCCAGCATGTTCTATTCATTGTAATGACAAGGTTAAGATCCCTGGAGCATGTGGCTCAGAGGGATTGGGATTTCTTTAAGTGTAGCATGTCCAACAACTCTGGGTTTGACATGGCCTTGTATGTTAGGCAGAGTATAGCTGGAGTTTCTTTAGACAGTCAGCATAAGGCATCTGCTTTAGGCCTGTGATTCTTTTTGTGAGGTATGTCTGCGGCCTTTCTAGTTGTTGCAAATGTCTTGTGAGGTACATACCAAATGGGGTATTGTATTCTATAATGGGTCTAATGAGGGATGAGTACAGAGGGACAATGACCTCCTTTTTTCTGGATGAAAAGCCCTTAGTGATGAGGTATGCCACATAGAAGGATTTTCTAACTGTTGTGGCTATGTTATTATCAAAGGTGAGACCACTGTCCACCTGTGTCCCTAGGTCTCTTATCACACTTTCAGTGTTTAGTGTATTGCCATCTATGTGGTAGTTCACAAGTACTTGGTTATTCCTAAAGAGGACAACTATACACTTTTTAGCATTTAGCTTGAGCTCATGGTTCTGGCACCAGGCATCTGTTTTAGTAAGGTCCTTTTGTAGTATATCCACATCATTTGGGGATTCAATAATGGTTCCCAGCTTTCAGTCATCTGTGGACTTTGTAAGTCCCTTAGTGTTTGCCTGGACTTCAGAGAAGTAGATGCCAAACAAGAGTGGTCCCAGGACAGAACCCTGTGGTACACCACTTGTCACTTGCCTGGAGCTGGATTTGGAGTCAGCTACTTTTACAGTGTGTGTTCTGTCAGTTAAGCCAGTTTGAAACCTATCGAGTGACATAGGGATTAATGGCCAGCTTAATGAGTTTATCTATGATTTCAGAGTGGGGGATAGTGTCGAAAGCCTTGGTGAGGTCCAAGTAGGCTGTGTGAACCACCTTACCCTCGTCCACAGCTCTGGAGACTTATTCAAAGAAGTCGATCAGGTTCAGGAGGCAAGATCGGCCCTTCACGAACCCAAACTGGGTGGGGTCCAGTGTTTGAAGGTTGCCTGTATCTTTGTTTATAAGTTCCATGAGAATACATTCCATGGCCTTGCAATTGCAGGTCAGGCTCATCAGACTGATGGGATGGTAGTTCCCAGGATCCAAAGTGGATCCCCCCTTGTGAAGTGGGATGACTGTAGCTCTGCACCACTCTGTGGGCAAGAAGCCAGGGATAAGGCTATGATTAAACAAGACACATAGGTGAGGTGGCAGGTAATTTTGTAGTTCATGCAGTACACAGCTCGGGATGTCGTCTGGTCCCATGGATGCTGTATTCTTGGCTTTGGAGAGAGCGTTTTTTTACCAGTGTGTCCGTGATTACCGGAATTTGGCATTCTTTCAGTATTGAGATGGCCCCTGTAGGGGGTGAGAGGGGGGGTGAAGTTGGCACTGAATCTATCTACCAGGATATTGGCAATATCCTTGGGATCAGTATATCTAGTGCCATTCTGCTGTAGCTCAGAGCAGATCTGAGTATTGCCATTTAGATTCTTGACATAGCTATAGAATGCCTTGTGGTTGTCTTTGGAATCTTTGGCAATTTTGTTTTCGTTAACTAGCTTTGGAAGATTTTATGAGGATCTCAGCTTTCTACTGAGGCTGGTGAGGGAGTTTTTTTTGAATCCTGGGTTCTTCCTCTTTTCTGCAACAGTTTCTTCCTTCTGTTGCACAGCTTGTTTATGGCAGGGGACCACCAGATTGGCTTCCTTTTTTTAGAGGACAGCATCTTGGTTCTATTTGGGATGGCTTGGTCCATGTACGAGTGAATGTGCTCATACGGCACCTTAGTGTAGGATTCAGCAGTTGAACTTCCAGTTCCCATCTGCATGGGTGTAATGAAGTTTGTTACTTCTGACTTGAGAAGCATGAAGTTGGCTTTGGAGAAGTTTTTTACGGAGGTTTCCTTAAACAGGGGTGGGATGTGGATGTCAATGGTGATTAGCTTATGGTCTGATCTGACCAACGAGGGGGTGACCACTGGTGTGGTGTATTGATCTCTCATGTTGGTAATGACCAGGTCTAGAATATTGGTACCCCTGGCGGGACTATGAATTAGATGCTCTAGAGTGTTGGAATTTATGAATTCCAAGAACCGTTTAGCAAAGGTGTCGGTACAGGAGCAGTTTTCCCAGTTAATGGCAGAGTAGTTGAAATCACCCAGTATTAGGGTGTTTGATTGTATCTTAATATTTTCCAGTATGTTTAGAAAGGTGTAGTGAGAATCTAGGAGCATGGTGGGGGATCTGTAGCAAGCTACAATTTGTATTGCAGTCTTACCTAGTGTTAGTTGCACCTGGAGAATTTCAGATGCATTGTGTTAGGCAACCAGCCTGGAGGTGTGAACATCATTGGTGAATATGGACACTAAGAAGGCACTAACCCACAGAAGCACTCATACCTCTTATTATGTTAGTCTAAGAAGAGTCATCCTTAAGGAGTAAGTAGAACACTTCTGCACCCCAAAGATCTGTAACATTTAATTAGCACTGCTGATATATGTGATTAAAATGAGCCGCATTATTTTTAGTTGACTATTCTTGTTACATTCAAAGTGACATTTATTAATTATGTGTATCCCACTAGCACCCAGTGTTTATTTTCCATCTTAGAACTGTCAAGTGGAACATATGTCTCATAGGTTCACAGTTACTTACTTCAATTCTAATTCAAGTTCAAAACAACAATTTACAATCCCTTGTTGCATCCAGCTTTAATAGTGAGTCACTCCCCTTCTTCCATCCCATTAATATTGTAAATGGTTCCACCATTCCATTAATATTGTAACTAGTCTGCTTAATATTTGGCAGCAGAAACTGCTTAAACCCCTTTACTGATTTTTCTTAATTTCTTCTAAACTTGTTCATATCTGTTAGTTACATTTTCAACTATTGTAATATCTCTAGGTCAAAAGGGTTTCAATGTTATTTAGCAGATGGATCATCCTTTCTTTATATGACATTTTCAAGAACTATACTTTTTATTTTGCACATATATCATTTAGTGCTTATTAAATGTCATATTATTCATTATATTGATTCTTAAGTCTCTTTTATGCATTGCTGAGGTGCTAAATGCATTACCTAGTGCATCTACTAACAGAAGATTAC
>NC_056725.1:1758732264-1758819764 GCF_019279795.1 Protopterus annectens
TTTATTGTGAACTGCTATTTTGTTAGCTTTGTGCATTAAGCCTTGGAAACAACTCATTTCTTTTGTAAAAAATAAGACTGACTTTCTTCCCTTCACAAGATTGTTACTGATAGTATCTTTGTATCGAAAGGTCAAAAAAAATCTCTAAAATACACCTCAGAGCATCTAGAACCCCATCGGTTCTGGGAAACTGGAGTGTGTTGAAGGGATGCAAGAAAAAGCAATATGAAGAAGAGTAACACTGAATGTATTTATTTTAAATGGATCTGTGTTCAGAGCATCATTGGATGAATATATTGTTAAAAAATCTCAAAAATGCATGTCAGAGCATCTAAGAACCTCCTCCTCAACTTCTGATGTCTAGTGACACCAGATCCCTTGCTTAATTCTGCTATTTCTTCCACAGTTATTACAGCACAGTCCAGGTCAGTCAATGACTGTTGAAGGGATACAGAAAAAAGCAAAGTTAAAGAGTAACACTATATAAATTTCTTTAATCGGGATTTTTGTTCAGGCCATCACTGAATAAAAAGGTTGTTTAAAAAACAACTCTAAAATATGCCTCATAGAATCTAGAAAACCCATGGCTTAATACAGTTATTTCCTATACAGTTATCAGAGTGCAGTCTTGCCTAGTTAGGAATGAATGAATGCAGGGAAAAGCTGAACAGTAAGACAAACTGTGAAAAAAGGAAGAAAAAAGTAATATGGAAGATTTATAAAGGCCTGCAGGTGCAGACTGGACAATGTTCATGGGGACAAATGGACAGTGGAAGAGCACCATGGAGCCCTTTGTGTAGAGTACCAGCTCACCTAAGGTCATCACTGCCCATAATCAAATGAATACACACATTATGGGTGACATTAACTATTGCATTAAAAAATGGCATTCCTATGCAACTAGTAACAAATATGCTCAGTGATTCCTCTGTTTTATTAATGCTAATTCCCTTGATCAAATTTTAACCCTCCCCACAAGGGACAATACTCTTCTCAGCTTTGTCCTTACTGGCGTCTCTCCTTCCTGTACTATCCCTAATGTAACTACCTCTTTACTAAAATCTGACCACCTAACAGTAACCTTCACCCTTAAAACACACTTTGAACCCTCCACTAAAAAAATGTTTTTTGTAATTACTCCAAAGCAAACCTCCACCTATTTAAATTCTCCTAATAAACCAATACCTAAAACAGCTAGACACTCCTTTTAATTCAATTTCTTTATGGGCAGATTCATCAAGACTGTTCCCATCCATCATAAGAATAATGGTAAATTCAGAAATACATCCATACAGCTGAATTCCAATATAGATGAGTTTTAACAGAAAATAAGAAACTTTAAGTTACATGTAAAGGATCCTCGTTCTCAGACTGTAAAAGGAACTGAAAAATATTTATTAAAACTCTCAATTACTCCATCAAGGAATGCAAAGCTAGGTATAAAGCAAATAACCGAAGACAAAAAAACTATACTATATTAATTGGAAATAATAGTAAACACAACCCTAAAAAATTCTGAGCAGCCATTAAAGAAATCTTGCATCCCAGCCAAAAATTCACCCCTAAGCCTGTTCCCAATAACTCACCACTCAAAACTGCAATAAAATTCAACTCTTATTTCAGAGATAGTATAGCATCTCTAACCAAGGATTTCCCAACATCTAATAATAACCATACCCAATAACCATGTATCAGCACATCCATTTTCACCTTCAAACCTGTGTCCACAACCTATATAAAACTATTCTTAAACAAACTCAAACCATGATGTTCTTAAGGTAATAACCTTCTGGGTGCATACCTTAAAATAGTAGCCAATAGAGGTTCCTATCCTGTATCAATCCTTATAAATGGGTCAGTCCAGGAATCCCATGTTGGCTCTCTCTGAAAAAGTCACACATTATCCCTCTGCACAAAGGAAGATACTCAGCAGACATTACTAACTTTAGACCTATAGCAATCTTATCCTCACACTACAAATTACTTGAAAAATGTATTCAGAAACAATTGCTAAACTATCTCCTGCAGGAAAAACTCCTATCCCCACACAACATGGCTTCCATCATTCCCATAGTACTAACACTGCACTTCTAACCTATATAGAAACTCTCTTCAAAGCTAGAGATAAAAGCAAACTAATCTCCTCCTTATTTCTAGACATGTTTAAAGCCTCTGACAGTTTGTCACAGCAAACTTCTACTTTAAATGTCCTCATTATGTCTGTCTGTGTGCCTCTCTCTCAGCCCACCTTCCTATGGTTCAAAAGCTACCTATCCAATAGGTATCAGTTAGTAAAATGGCACACCACTCTCTCCCCATACCTCCCAGTCACCACCAGTGTACCACAAAGCTCTATCCTTAATCCCCTCCTCTTTAACATTCGCACCAACACCATCCATACATCACACCACAGACCTGCCTAACAGAGTAAGCAGATGACTCCACACTCATTTTCAAATCTGATAACATGGAACACCTCCAAAAATTACTCAGGAAGCTTTAACAGCCACTGAAACATGGCTTTCTAATTTACCACTTATGCTCAAACTTAAAAAAAAAAAGAAAATGCTAGTTTTTCTCCAAATCTCATCTTTCATGAAAAAAAAAAACAAAATGTAAAGTCCTCTCTTGATAATACAACAAACTTCTCTCAGCAAATTATTAGGGATGATAGTGGATAATAATCTTAAATTCAACCTACATATATAAAACTGCTTAAGAAAAACTCAGCAAAAACTAGAGCCAAACATTTTCTCACTAACGCAAGTAAAACTACACTTGCTACTACTCGTCTCCTCTCCACCCTTTTTTATGGCTCTCCTACCCTTACTAACCTTTAGGCATCACAAAAAACAAAACTTGAACAATGCTATATCAAAGTTGCTAAATTCACAGCAAATACCCCTTTCAGAACCCACTACTTTATAGCACTAAAAAGCCTAAATTAGTTAGAAAAACCACATCAACTAACATGTACGCAGCTTCTTACCACCTATAAAATTATCCAGAATGCATCTGCTTGTCCATCACTAAATAACATTCTACACAACTATGATCCCAGTCAATAATTATGATCCAGTGATCAAAAACTCCTGTCTGTCTACAAACCAATCAAATCTCCTAGGCATTGTCTGTACTTGTACCATGTTGCTAAGACCTGGAACTCCTTACCTGTGTCCATCAGGTCAATACCTTCCCTCCCATCCTTCAAAACCATTCTGAAAGACTTCCAAGCCTAAATCTGGCTGTGTTCTTGCTCATCACCTGGATAAACTATATCCCTAAATGTGAACAAATACCTATTAATACCTTACACCTCCTTACTCTCCCTTCTTCACTCACTACCCTACTTATGTCAATTTCTCTTACTATAAGCCTGTTTTTTTCCCCTCACTTCATATTCTAATTCCTGTTTGTATTATACAACTTTGCTGTTAATTTCTCTATAAAGTGGCTAAAATTTCTCTAAATATTACATCATTGTTATATAACTTGTGTCTATTCTTAACCAATGTTACATATTATTTCTAATTTGGCCTTTTAACCCCTCCCTCCCCATTCCTTACATTCCAGAGAAGATACTAGCACAACTTAACTCTCTTTCACAATTGAAAATGCTTCTTTCCCACCTACCCTTTAACAGCTTTCAAACCCCACCTCCACCAAGTATCCTTCTGTCATGTGACTTATTTTTCCTTCTTGATCCCTACTTCCCCACTACCTGCCAACTATAACATACAGGTCCATTTACTTATTCATTCTTCTATTCAGCTTAACCTCTATTCTTCTCCCACTGTTGGGCCATCTCTCATCCTTTCATGACTCTATAATACCTCTCAACACATCTCTAACTCTGTGCCAACCTATTCATGCTTCCTCCCTACTCTATCCACTCATCACACCAAACCTATTTAATGATGGCCCTCACCTTTACTCCAAATATACCTATTAACTCCATTTCAACTCAGACCAAAACAAAATTAAATGGAAAAATACTCTCCAAAATCAAGTATCAATAATTTACCAATATATTCTAAAATCCTTTTAGGAGGGAACATTCACCATACTCTTGACTCTACCATATCACAAAGAACATCAAGCAAATTCTCTTCCACACACACTACTCTAACCCTACAACAGTCATCCCCCCAACCCTGATAATCTAACTTTTGCTGCCTTAAATATTAGAAACATAAGAAATAAAATTGCTGTACTACATGCCTGGATTACCCAACATAAGCCTGATATTCCCGATGTATCTGAAAAAAGAAGTTATGTACTCACCATAACATTCCATGTATGTAGTCCATCTAGCCGAACATTATTATGGGTGGGTTCAGAGCCGATCCTTGGCTCTGACTCGGCAACTTTTAGAAAGCCTGAAAACTTTTGATTGGCTCGTGGCTAGGAGGTATCTCATGGTGCATGAGCACACTCCCCAGATCTTGTTTGCTGCTAGTCTATACAAGGAGAAAAAGTAGAAAAGAGAACAAAGGTTTGGAAGAATAAACCCTAATAAAAGTGTCCTTTATGATATAAACCACCATAGAAAACTGTTTCCAGATCTTCCAGGAAGGGGGCTGGTGGGTGGGTCTGTAATAATGTTCAGCGAGATGGACTACTTACATGGAACGTTATGGTGATTACATAACTTCTTTATGTTATGTAGTCCTATCTCGCCTTCATTATTACGTGTGGGACAGTGTCCCTAGCATCTTGTATGGGTGGCTCACTGGAAAATACTCCTGAGCACCGTGGAACCAAATGAGGCCCTACCCCTGGAAGTTAGGTCCAATTTATAATGGGTAATGAAGATATGAGGGGTAGCCCATGTTGCTGCTGCACATATATTATCAATAGGAGTCCTGGCTTGGAAGGCAGCAGAAGTAGAAAATGATCTGGTAGAATGTGCTTTGACTTTAAGGGGTAACTCTCTTCCCTAAGAAGTATAAATGAAAGAGATGCAGTTAGAGATCCAGTTTGATAGTGTGACCTTAGAAACTGGCAAACCCATTCTTGTTTCAGCAAAGGAAATGAATAGCTGGTCTGATTTTCTAAATCCTTTAGTTCTGTGGATGTAGAAACGCAATTGCCTGTGCACATTCAATTGGTGAAATCTATACTCTGCTTTATTGGTGTGACTGGGGAAGAATACTGGCAATTCGATAGTTTGATTCAAGTGAAAATGGGAGCAGACCTTGGGGATAAAGGAAGGATTCATCCGGAGAGAGACCCTATCTTTGTGAAAAATTAAGTATGGAGGTTTAACTGATAGGGCTTGCAGTTTGGAAACTCATCTGGCTGAAGTTATCGCCACCAGAAAAAGAATCTTCCACGACAGAAATTTTAATTGACAGCTATGGGCTGGTTTAAAATGTGGCAAAGTAAGTTTAGAAAGGACTAGATTTAGATCCCAGGGAGGAATGGGATCTTGAACAGGAGGTCTTAACATCATATAACCTTTGCGAAAGGTCTTGCAAAGTTTGTGGGACATAAGGTTAGAATCATTAATTCCCACATAAAAATTAGATATTGCTGCTAGCTGAACTCTGAGTGTAGCAGCTGCTGATCCCTGGTGAAAAAGTTCTGATAGGAACTCTAAGACAATAGGAATGGGAGCTGTAAATGGATTAACATTTCTGTTATCTGCCCATATTGAAAATCTCTTCCATTTACTGTTATACAATTTTCTAGTTGAGGGCTTATGAGAAGAGGTAATGATATGGGTTACAGCTGGAGACAGATCGTGAAGCCTGACTAATGATGGAACTGGAGCAGCCATGCTGTCAGTTTGAGAGTATGGAGACAGGGTTGAAGAGAACCTAACATGTGTGTCAAGAGGTCTGGTACTGGGTCCAGAGTCCATGGATAGTCTAACAGGTGAGGCCCGAGGAAAGGGAACCAAATCTGATGAAGCCAGTAAGGAGTGATGAGGATAATCTTGCTCCCCAACAGACATTGCTTTCTGTATAACCTTGGGAATGAGTGGAAAAGGAGGAAATGCATAAAGAAGTCCCGGGGTCCAATCGTGGACGAGTGCATCTTTCGGAGGCTCTCCTGGATGGTGAATGAGGGAGAAAAAGGTGCTGCATTTGGCACTGATGTGGCTGGCAAAGAGATCGCAGCAGGGTTGTCCCCATTTGTGTAAGATCTGATGGGCTACTTTCTGGAGCACAGACCATTCGTGAGGTAACAAAATTGCCCTGTTTAGCTTGTCTGCTATCATGTTGGATGTTCCCAGGATGTGTGTTGTAATGAGAAAGCATTGGGAAGAAATCGCCCAGTTCCAAACTCGCAGGGCCTCTTGACAAAAGGGGTAAGATCTGGTTCCTAATTGCTTGTTTAGCTACCATACCGCCGACATGTTGTCTGTCTGGATATATATCATCCCTAGAGGGAGAAAGCCGTGAAGTGCTTGCAATGCTAGAAGCACCTCTCTCATCTCTAGGACATTGATATGCAGATGAGCCTCGTGATCTTGCCATGTGCCTTAGACAGTCCTGCCTAGATAATGCCCCCCTCCCTATCTGAGAGGCATCCGTGGTCACAGTGGCAACAGGTTGGTGCGGTACAAAGGGAGTCCCTGTGGTAAGGTGACCTGGCTGAATCCACCAATGGAGATCCTTTGTGCAAGAATCTTTGATTAGTATCTGGTGATGCAGGGGCAACTGCTGAAAAGACCACTGGGATGACAGGAGCCATTGGAGTATTCTCATATGTAGTCTTGCTAATGGTACCAATGTTATAGTCAATGCCATTGTTCCAAGAAGTTGTAACACCACCTTCGCTTTAACTCTTCAAAGGAGAAGTATCCTGTAAATCTGCTGTGAAAGATTTTGTATTCTGTCTGTTGGTATATCATATATATTGGTTATCATAGAGACCGTGTCTATGTTTGCTCCTATAAAGGTTATAGATTGAGCGGGAAAATTTAAGGATTTTTTCCAATTTATAGAGACTCCCAACTGGGAACAGAGCTTGATTGTGGAGTCTCTGGATTGAACTAGAAGATGCCTGGTGGTGGCAGTCAGGAGCCAATCATCCAGGTAAGGAAAAACTTGGATTCCCTGACACCTCAGATGGGCTGTCACTACTGCCATGCATTTGGTGCACACCTGGGGGGCTGTGGTGAGACCAAAAGGCAGTGCCCGAAACTGGTAATGATTGGCTTCCAGCCGGAAGCATAGAAAACTCCTTGATGCTTTGTCCATCTTGATGTGGTAGTAGGCATCTTGGAGATCTATTGAGCACATCCAATTTTCTTTCCCTAACAGAGGGAGTATGGATTGTAGCATGACCATTCAGAACTTGAACTTCTTTACATACTTGTTTAACCTGCTGAGGTTCTGAATCCTGTCTGGTCTGCCTTTTGGATGACTCTTTTTAACAGCAGCTTTTCTATCTCTATAGCTGCTTGATCCCTGTGATTGGGAGGTACATCTGGGATCCTTTTGGGAGGGTGTGGTGTAATGGAAAAGGGTATAGAGTAACCTCTGGTGATAATGTCTTGTACCCACTTGTCTCGGGTGATATTTAGCCAGGCTTCTGGGTATAAAGACAGGTGACTCCTGACCGGCTCCAGAGACGCACAGTTGGGTTCCACATCAGGAACGCTGATAGGGACGGTCACGAAAGGAATCGCATCCTCCCTGATATTGTGGACCTCCACTGCCTCTAGGGTGACATCTACCATTTGTTCCTCCTCCCCTGCATCTGAAGGAGGAATCACCCTGTGTATCCTGAAAAGATCTCTGTGGTTTCTTGAACCACATTTTACCACTCTTCTGACCTTTAGGGTAAGGTGTAGAAGGGATGGTAAAATGGACTCCCATGGCAGAGAGAGTCTTTCCTTCCTGTTCACACCTGGTGAGGGTATCTTTCACCTTAGGTCCAAAAAGAGACGATCCGTCAATGGGAGCATTGGTGAATGTAGATTTGAAAGGCTCAGCAAAATTGCATAGACGCATCCAGGAGTGTCTCCTTAAGGAAACTCCTGAGCCCGCCGCCCTACTCGCACCATCAGCTGCTTATGAGATCACCCTCATGGAGGAATTAACAATGGATGTTAAGTAGCCAACTGAGTAGATACTGTAGATGGGACTCCTTCAGTAGAGGTACCTTGAAGAGTATCTCCTAACTCCTTCAGGAGATCTCTCTGAAGTCTCGTGAAGTGTGATAGATAATTCAGTGATCGGAGTGTAAAAGCCGCTGAAGAGAAGATACACTTCCTGTATCTATCCATCGTTCGGGATTCCTTATTGGGTGGATGGATAGAAGAAGAAGTCTCTGCTAGCTCCTTCTTAGTGGCTGCCACCACCACCATGGCATCTACAAGTAAGCCCTTGGATAAAAATTATTTGTTTTTAGGGGCAGAAAGAAACTTGTTCGACCTCCTGGGGACTGTTTCCATGGCATCAGGAGTCTGCCATGCTTTCTGACTCACAAGATCCAGTAAGTCATCAAATAGGGGAGACACCCATGAAGCTGAGGGTTGAGACCCGAAAGCCTTCAGGTACACTGACCCCTCATCAGACGGGGTAACAGTGGGCCAGCTGCCTCTCTGCCTGAGCATCTCCAAGATGTCTGCAAAAGGAGACATTTTCAGAGGATGACTTAGGGGACCCCTCTGACTCATCGAGGTCAGTGTCAGATGTGAGACTCATCTGGGGAGCCTACATGCTTCCTCCTACATCATCTCTTCTGAGGGGGGCTCCTCAGCAGGGTTCTCTGGGGAGGCCTCGGAAGATTGGGGGCCACCCAAGTGGGGGTCCTGAGGCTGTGGGTCTCTGCCATCCAGGGAAGAGAGGATGCTAAGACTGTAGTCAGTGCTTGAGGGAGTATAGCATTGGTACTTCTACATGGGGTGGATGAGCTATCCAGCATGCTCCTCATCTTCACGAAGACCGATTCCTCCAGCTCCGAAAGATGCCTCAGTTCCAAAGAAACCGGAAGTGCTGACAGCTCCAGAAGCATCGGCTCTGAGAACAATGTAGGGTCAGAGCTCACTTGGGCTGACACACCAAGAGGGAGACTCGGCACAGAAGAAGTTCGGTTCCAAGTGTCCCTATCAGGGGCAACCAAGGAGCTTCGGACCCTAGACACTTCAGACGGTGCCAAGAGTGTCGGAGTGGAACTCGGCTCCAAGACAATCACACGAGGTGCTGGAACCGAAAACTCCACTGTAGTCTGTACCGACAATATCAGCTCCGAAGGCCCAATCTGGTTTGGTGGAGGAATGAAAGCAGGATAGGTAGAAGGAGTCAGCTCCGAGACTGAGTGGGTTAGAGCTGATAAAGATTTTGGCAAGACTGACGACTTGAGGAGTCTGAGCACCACTCTCTCTATGTTTTCTTCAGATAGACTCCTGGAGGATCTGGGAGACAGCATGGGTGACCTTGTTCTCTGTAATATCGGTGATTTAAGGGTTGGGGAGACCGGTGGAATATCCGGTGACCAGCTCCGAAGAGGGCTGCTAGTGATCGGCACCAAAACACTTGCTACCGATACTGCAGGGTCTATGTCCAAAATCTCAATCAGCCCCGAAGACTGTGGAGCCAAAGAGAAAGATGCCAACTCTGCTTTTTGTAACTTCTGTGGTGGTTCAGAGGCAGACATTGGGGCTGGAGAAGGCCGTTTTGAAGTTTTGCCCTTATCCTTCCTAGAAGACTGGGACTTAGGAGAGGAAGAAGAACTGGCTAGGTATTCTTCAAAGGAAGGTTTCAACAGACCTTTTAAAATAAGTTTATTATTCCATTCCTGGAGCACTCTAGGGCTAAAAGAATGGCAGAAAAGGCAAGTTTCTTACAGAGGTATGGCCCCTAAGCAATATACGCAAATGCTATGTACATCAGTGATGGACATTTTTGTGAACACTTAATGCACTTCTTAAAGCCTGACTGTTTGTGTTCCTTAGATTCCTTAGACATATTGACAGCAAAGGAAAGCCAACACACTCATACAACAAGAGAGGAACTAGATCCTCTAACTTAAACAGATCTAGCCCTATCACACTGTAAGAAAAGAAAAAAGGGAGGGGAGCTAGGTCCTCTAACTTAAACAGACCTAGTGTGAAGAACAAAATAGGGAAAAAACTAGAATTTCTAACTTAAAAGGTCAAGCAAAAAACAAAAACACACACACTCGTGGGATACCACATGGGAACAAGCAATAGGCCCAGAAAATACAATATATGATAACCAAGTCAAATCTGGAAGTCACAAAAAATGACTGTCAGTAATAAGCTATGATAGAAAACTCTCTATAAGTAATAAATTCCTGAAAAGGAAGTAATAGTAATAAAAAAGGTATCACTTAGCCACGGCCAACCAAGAAAGTTTCTGACTGAAGATGCGGCAAACGAGATCTGGGGAGTGTGCACATGCACCATGGGATACCTCCTAGCCACGAGCCAATGAGAAGTTTTCAGGTTTTCTAAAAGTGGCCAAGTCTGAGCGGAGGATCAACTCTGAACCCACACGTAATAATGGAGGTGAGATAGGACTACATAACATCTTGGCTTACACCCAGCATAAACGACTCTGAAAATTACACCTAGAAGTTATAATGTGTAATAACTGTATAAGGAGGAAAGGGAGAGGCATTGCTTTAATATTTCCCAACAACTACCATTGTTCTCCTTACAATAAACCAAAATTCAATTCAGCAGAGCTTCTTATTACTTTCCTGAAATTAAACAATTATAATCAAATATGTATTGCTGTCCTTTACATCTCTCCTGGATTTCCTACATTAGATATCCATAATAATTCCACAAGAAAAAATACTACTAGCTGATATGAATGTCAGGTGGTTGGACATAAATTCTAACTCCCCTACATCTAGTATGAAATTATTTGGTTTTATAAAACTAATTAATAGCCCCACACATCATAGAAAGGCATCAATGTCTCTATTACACTGGATTCTAGTATCAGACCCTAATAAATACATCACTTCAGGTATAATGTATAACTGTCTCAGTGATCATCTTCCAGTCTATGCAACCAGATATCTCACACATTGACTTAAACAGCATGTTTATAAAATAATACGGAACCTTTCCAAGTTTAACCCAGAAATGTTTATTACTAACCTATCATCTATTAACTGGAATTTCCTAATAATCCTTCCTTAGATGATGCTGTAAATGAATTCAGTACAGCTTCCTTGTATATCCTAAAAGGAAACAACTAAAAATAAATAATACAATTTTATCCAAAAAGAGTAGCATGCTAATGCAGGATAGAGAAAAAACATGGAAAGAATGGCAAAAATATAAAAACTTCAGAATGCTTCACAATCATACTGAAAAGCAAATTAATTAAGACAAAAAACTATACAATAATAACTTTCAGAATAATAGAAAACACAACTCTTAAAAAATTCTGAAGACCAAATAAAGAAATCTTGCATCCCAACCACAAATTCAGCCCCAACCCTCTCCCAATAATGCATCACTCGAAACTGCAATTCAACTGTTATTTCATTGATAATATGGCATCTCTAAAAAAAAATTCCTCAACATCTAATTCTACGCCTGCCCAGCAACCACATATCACAACATCCACTTTCATCTTCAAACCTATGTCCACATCCTATATAAAATTACTCTTAATCAAATTCAAACCATGATATACTTCAGCTGATGACCTTCCAAGTGAGTACCATAAAACAGCAGCTGATAGCATTCCCTACACTGTCTCAAACCTTATAAATACAAAAAAGTTAAAATAGGACCTAGAACACTAAAGGTTCAAATTCAGCAACCAGAGCAAGTGAATAATAAGAAAATTCGAACCACCACACTGTAAAATACCAGTTATTTATTAAGACACTCAACGTAAGTGCTTTTGGGTGAAGTACCCTTCATCAGACAATTCACAAATAAACTGAATCACATTTAAAACATAAAGTAGTCAATCATAGTCGATACTGAGCCCGCCTCATCTTGAGAGTGGGTTTAATGGGAATAACACCATTCATCCCAGGTGGACAGTGTGCGCACATCTCTATAATCCATTTACTTTCATAGTATTCTGTCAAATTGCCTATGGCACCCCCTCTCCTGGATAACTTAACAGTCTGTAACACCATAAAATCAAAGGTATGCTCAGTATGTTCACTTACATGCTGATATAAAGCATTGTGGGTATTACCTGGATGTATTGCTGATAAATGTTGCAATATTTAGTGAAATCTGTGGAGGACAAGCGGAGGGAAATGGAATTGAAATTTAAGGAGGAGCGCTATCAGGCTAAACTCCATGATCTGTACTGTACTATTACCACCTATGATGTGAAGTTACAATGCATAAAAAGCAAGAAACTTCAAAGAGATTATCAAGACTTCCTAAAAGGAAACATTTTTACATGGCCAAGGGAAGTGAATGCTACTCAACCATGTATTCAATCTACATCTAGGAAGCAGGAGGGTTCCACCTTAATTCCAGGTGAAGGAGGTGATAAAAGGAAGTCACAGACCTCTACACATGTTGTAACATCTCACAAGACTACAGTTACACCCAGGACTGAAGGAAGTGAAGCTGATCCATGGTGATCTAGGGTTCTGAACAACACACAAGTTGCATCTACATCCAATGCGAATATGTTAGGAGCTTGACAGAAGGTGTCTAATAACTCTTTTCCAGTTCTCCCAGTCCCGGTGAAGAAGAAGGTTCATCAGTTGAACCAGCCATCATATTACCAAGGCACCAATATTGACTGTGATTGGCTACTTTGTGTTTTAAATGTGATTCAGTTTATTTGTGAATTGTCTGATGAAGGGTACTTCACCCGAAAGCACATACGTTGACTGTCTTAATAAATAACTGATATTTTTACAGCATGGTGGTTCAAATTTTGTTATTATTCACAAACCTTATAAATAAGTCACCCCTGGAATCTTAGATTCCCCCTCTTTGGGAATAGTCACACATTACCCCATGCACAATGGAGAAAGTTCAACAGACATCTTTAACATTAGTCCTATAGAGATCTTATCCTCCTGCTACAAAATACTTGAAAAATGTATTCAAAAACAAATGCTAAACTATCTCTTGCAGGAAGAACTCCTATTCCCCACACAACATGGCTTCTGTCTTTCACATTGTACTAACACTGCATTTCTAACCTATAGATACCATCAATCAAGCTAGAGATAACTGCAAACCAGTCTCCTCCTTTTTACTAGACTTCTATAAAGCCTTTGAACAGTTTGTCACAGCAAACTTCTACTTCAAATATCCTCATTAGGTCTCTCTCAGCCCACCTTTCTATGGTTCAAAAGCTTTCTGCTTCCTATTCAGTAGGCATCATTCAGTAAAATAGCACACCACCCTTTCTTCATACCTCCCAGTCATCACCAGTGTACCACAAGACTCTATCCTTGGCTCACTCCTCTTTAACATTCTCACCAATACCCTCCACAAATCCACAGAACAGGCCTCCCTAATACAGTATGCAAATGACTCCATGCTCATTTGCACATCTGAGAACATGGTACACCTCCAAACAATTACTCAGGAAGCTGAAATATGGCTTTGTAACTCACAACTCATACTCAACCCTAAAAAAAAAACTACTACATTTTCCCCAAATCCTTAAAGTCCTCTCTCATAATAATAGAACAATGGAAGTCACTTCTCATAACAAATTATTAGGGATGATAGTGGATGACAATCTTAAATTTGGCTTGCATTTACAAAATTGCTTAAGGAAAGCTCATCAAAACTTGGGATGCTTTATACAGACAAAAACTTTCTCACCCATGAAACTAAAGCTGCACTTGCCACTAGTTATTTACCCCACACATTTCATTATGGTGTTCCCATCCTTACTAACCTTCAGGCATCACAAAAATCAAAACTTGTACAATGTTATAACAAAGTTGCTAAATTTTCAGCAAATATCTCTTTCAGAACCCATCACTGTATAGAATTAAAAAGCCTAAATTGATTAGAACTATCCCATTAGCTAATATATACACAGTTCTTACCAACTGTAAAATTATCAAGAATCCATCTGCTTGTCTGGAACTAAATAGCATTCTACACAGCTGTGTTCCTAATTGTTCATTATGATCTAATGACCAAAAACTCATGTCTGTCTACAAACCTATCAAATCTGCTGGGCATTGTCTGTACTTGTACCATATTGCTAAGGCCTGAAACTCTTTAACTCTATCCATCAGGTCAATACCCTCCCTCTCATCCTTCAAAACCATTCTGAAATACTTCCTAGCCAAGAGCTAGCTCTGTTCCTGCTCAACATCAGGATAAACTGCATTCCTAAGTGTGAACAAATACCTATTTATTTATTTATCCAGTTGACATTTATTGACCAGGATGATCCAACTGGGTCAGAAAGAACTAATTTTCAGTGAAGGCCTGAGGAGAAAAGCTCCAGTAACAGCCATTAGCATGCAAACATAATTAGCAGAGAAAGGCAGTATTCATACCTTACATCTCCTTACTCTCCCATCTTTACTCACTTCTACACTTCTATCACTTTCTCTCCCCGGCCTTCTCTCTAAGTATACCATAAGCCTGCTTTTCTCTCACTTCGTATTGTAATTCCTGTATGTAGTATACTAACTTACCTTTAATTTCTCTATACACTTGCTAAAATTTCTCTATTAAATCATTGTCATATAACTTGTATCTATTCTTAACCAATATTTGCATTTTGTATTATTTATATATAAGACTATAAAATTATTGTTCTTAAAACGTTTTGTAATACTTTGGAGCTTTTCTCTCCATGCCTCCAATGAAAATTGGTTTCTACCCAGTCAGACTTTCCCAGTATTCAACTGTAAATAAATAAAATAAATAGATAAACCGTAGTTGTTTTTTATATTGTTTTTAAAGATTGTAAATTTATTGATCTTAAAATGTTTTTTAATGCTTTGGAGCTTTTCTTCTCAGACCTCTACTGAAAATGAGTTCCTACTAGTCAGACGTTTCCATTAATCAAATGGTAATAAATAAATAAATAAAATGAACTCAGGGCTACTACAAGCTTTAAAGAGAAACACAAGGCCTTCTTCACTTACATTAATGAACTTAGAAATAATGTGTATTGGGGGCGTGGCCAAGATGCACTCACAGTAATAGCATGTCTCTTCAGCTCTGTCTATTCCAATTTTCTCTGACAGGATTTTTAAAATATATCTATCAGAAATCTGGATATTTTTATAAAAGGATACTTTATACCTTATACAAGGATAGTATAAAAATCGTTTTGATTATTTTATTTTTTCCTGTCAAAAAGCATCAGAGATCTTCTGAACTACTCCAGTCAACAAGATGAGCTTCAACAAATCTTCTCACCGGGATACAACTTTCAAAAAGGAATTACAATCTTTGTTACTTAACATTCAAGAAGTAACTAGTAAAATAGATAAAATGGACCTGAAATTGGATAGTTTTAAGGAGAGCTGTACTAAACAAATGAACATTATACGTGAAAATTTAAAACAACAGAAAGAACAGATTTCAGGTATGGAAACAGCCCTAAATGATATGGATTCTAGGCTCCAGGAAGGTGAGCATAATACTGAATTCCTTTTAAAGCAAAATACTCACCTTTTGTCTAAAATAGATGATCTAGAAAACAGGTCTTTGGCTTGCCAGAAAAAAATAGAAGGAGATAGTATGGAAAAGTTCCTGTCTATATGGATACCTGAAATACTAGAATTACCTGAGGCTCTTTCATATGGTATTGAAAGAGCACACAGATCTTTGGTTTCATCAAAAAATAAAAAAAGTAATTCTGCAAGATCCATGATTGTAAAATTCCTTTCCTCACATGATAAGGAAATTGTCGTAAAGACAACATGGGCAAAATCTCCAATTAAAATAAAAGATAATTTAGTTTGTTTTGATAATGACTATTCTCCTGTGGTAATTGCAAAAAGAAAAGTTTTCCTACCTTTGATAAGAGACCTTAAAAAAAATCAAATAAAATCTCACCTGTTGTTTCCTGCAAGGCTTAAAATATTTTACCAGGATACATCTAAATTATTTGAAGATCTGGACAGTGCTCTTATTTTTGTTAAATCTAACAAATGTTTGGACAAAATAGAAGAAATAGATTGGGCCAATGCTAACATGAAGAGATTAGCCGAAAATGAAACTTGGAAAACCCATGAGCACAAGAAGAAGCTAAGAAAATAAAATACCTGCTCTTATATCCTTCTTTCCACAATGGAAATCCAGTTTGTTTGTTCTAAACATACTAATGACCCATAAGGTCAAGGAACCTGATAACCGGAACAACAGGTAAGATTTTATCATTGTTTATTATACTTTTTAATGATAGTCTTTGCTGTTTTTATTTTGATGCTTATTATGCAAATATTTCGTTGTTTATTATTTTTGATATGTATGGGTTACTGTTTAAATTGAGTTATTATTGTAGTCTATTTGTTACCATTTGTATTGAAGTACAGTTATATCTATAGGTTGTGACTTGTTTGGGTAAATATCTTCTTTAATAACATGTCTCAATGATTTGGTGCTTATATTTAGTTTGTATTGCATTGATAGAGGCAGTTTATATTGTCTTCAGAAGTTTCTATAGACATGATTTTAGAGTATATATAAAGTTATTTTTGCATATACTTTCTCTTATTGGCGTCCAAAGCTATTTTTAACATAAATTTTGTTGTTTGTAGTGTCCAGAGCTAATATAAAACATGATATGTGGATAAAGATGATGTCCGGACTGAATTTCTATTATGGGGTTATTGTTGCTAGGGTCCGGGAATGTGATGGGCTCAAAAGTTGCTGTTGGAAATGTACGAGTTGTTTGGTCATATGGGGCTGATGTTGCTGCTGTTGTTGTTTCCCTCTCCTTTTTGAATGTTTGCTTTTTTTTTTTTATTTATTTCTGGCTGATATGTGTCTTTTGCTGGTGTGTTGTGGTGTTGCTCTGTTTCTTTGTTGTTGAAATTGGGGTGTTTTGTGTTTCACAGTGTTGGCCTCTGGTTAGAGAGGTGGTTTGGAATGATCTGTGAGCTGCACAGTGGCTTCTGTGATTGCTGTACATTCAGAAACCGTTGTTTCATCACCTGCGAACGACTTCAGTGGCACAAGTTGTTTTAAATAAAGTGTTTCCTACTCATTTTTTCCCACTGAAAATTTGAAAGTCCGCAGTTAGTCAGCTTCATCAGCTCAAGACCTACTTCACGACCGGTCTCTTAATATAGACATTCTCCCTTGAGTTACATCTAGATTGTTGCCATGGAAACCATAAATTCCTGTACCGGAAATAAAGTGTCAGAGGCTTCAGAACACTTGAACACTTTAAAGGGAAGAAAAAAGCAATGGAGATTAGACATTGTTGTTATTAATGGGTGATGTAATATATTTACTTATATGCAAATAAAATTGTGTTTAATAATTATAACCTGTAATTAATTTATTGGTTACTTGTGTATTATCATACCATGTTTGGCAGGACCTGCATAAGCAGCTTGCTTTTTGATTTTTCTATGGTGGAGAGCTATCATCAGCCTGTTTTAGATACTGGTATTAGTTATTGAAGTCAGTAATTCTTAAAAACATTGCTGTTACTTCATACTGAAGTGTATGGGGTTGTGATTGTTTAATATTTGGGCAGAATAAGTGATGCTTTTCCGTTGGACCCCTACTGCTTCGTGTTGGTCTGCTTTTTGCAACTTGTGCATAATATGACTTTACTCCCTGCCATCTGGCAGACATTTCATTGCTTGCACAGACGGAGCCACTGAGTGGTGGGGGTTTAACAGAGGGGTACCAAAAAGATATAGTATCATTCAGACTTCTTTACATAGGTTGGTGGTAGTTCTTACTCTGAAATTGTCATAAATAATGTTACAGTCTGATCATTTGAAAAATATAATATGTGTAGAAATTCTCATGGTCCCAGAAAAAATATTAGTTTAATGACACACTCTTGCCTAGATAGTTTCAGTAATTTTTGTTGATAAATGAATGGATTTGAAATGAGATGCTTTTGAAGTAGGAATTGTGGGTGTGATGATATGTAAGTACCAATTATTGTGACTGGTTTGCATGCATATTTAATTGTCTGTTTAATTATTTTAATAAGCAGCAAAATAATACTTTCTCACAGCAACTTAATAGGTTTGATAACATTACTAGGGTTTGGATGAGCATAGTTAAATAGAATGATGATGATTAAAATAAAGAAAAGAATAAACACATTGAATTAGTGGTTTGAAATGGTATAAACAACACTGTCAATAAAATATATATGTTATAGATGAAAACTAATTTATTCCTTATATTTTGAGCAATTGATTAGAAATTATTTTTAGTAACACCTCACTTATTATTACAAAATCTTTATTAATACATAAATATAATTAAAGTAAATAAATTTGTTTAAGTTATTACAAATGAGAATAATCCATACCTTTACTAGTAGATCATTAATTATAACTTCTTCTTTTATTTTCTTTAGAATATCATATTAAGAAAATATGAGAGTTTTAGAATATTAATTTACTTGTTTTTATGATTTAGTTATATATAATGTATCAATTTCTTACTTATATATGAAAAGATATTTATAAATTGCTTTACTATTTTTATTTGCAATCATGTCAACTATATGTTATGGTTATTTGTCTTCAATATCTTGATTCATAGTGTGACTAATAGAACTTAAATTCACTTCTAGGATAGTCAATGTCATTTTTTCATGGATAAATAGTAACTACATAATAGAATAATTAAGATTGATATACGTATAAAATCTTTTTGAAGTTAGAAGTTTCCTTCACTTAAAGGTTATTGAAACAGGAGGATTAATTTATGTTAATAGGAATTAATACTACTATATTACAAAGTGATTATTTTTAAATACTGTATCATATTTGCCTTTTGCATAATGTTTTTGTTATTAATTTAAAATTATTAGATATTTTGATTTTCTATAGAAGCTAAGACTGATTTACCATGATTGGGAAATCTTCTCTTAGACAGATGCTGATCAGAGGTTGTTACTTGTAGAGGGGTTAATCTGAGTGATTATATGTCAATTGGATTAGGAGTATTATACTCCAGGAAGGTTATGGGGGTTTTGATGTTACTAGTTTATGTTATAAAAGTTTGTTACCATTTTTTTTTTATATTCTTCACAGCACAAAGTAATACTATAGTAATACACTCATATTTTTCATATTTATTGCTATGTAATCAATCTAAACTTTTTCTTCATATTCCTTTAATATTTAACTATTTGATATGTTGTTGGTCAAAATACACTCTTTTCACAATTTTTACTTCTTATGACTTCATTAAAGAGTATTTCTATTAATGTTAATGGATTAAATAACTCAAATAAGAGGGGAAGTTTATTCAAATATCTTAAATTACACACATCTCAATTCATTTTCTTACAAGAAACTCATTTGAAATCAGAAGATATGTTTAGGCGAGATACTAAATCTTATTCAACATTAATTAGTTCAGAATATCTTCAGAAGAAAAGAGGGGTAGCAATTCTGTGGAATAATACTTTACCTTGGCCAAAGATTACCAATACATATGAAGATAATAAAGGAATGTCTTATCTTGTCACGGTTGAATTTAATAAGAAAATTTATACTTTAGTGAATTTATATTGGATACCAGGAATAGGTATCAATACAGTAAAACAACATCTGGATCTCATAGTACAACATTCCAAGGGGTCCTTAATAATAGCGGAGGATTTTAATTGCATTTCTGGATAATAAAGAATCAACATCTTTAAATAAAAAAAGGATTACAGCTTCAGCCAAATCATTAAAAAATTTTCTAGAATCATATTATCTGAAAGATATTCATTCATTTGCAGATTCTGATTCGTTAAACTATACTTTTTTTTCTCTCATAGGCATAACACCTATTCAAAAATAGATAGAGTCTTATTGTTTAATGACTTATCAGGCTCTCTGGTCAACACCAAGGTTACTTCTTGCCCAATATCAGACCATAATTCAATAATATTTGAAATTTCAGTTAATTCAAATTGCAATACACAGATAAGAAGAATACCTACTTATATCACAAAACTGAAAGATTTTGAAGAATTCTTAACTTTGGAGACACAAAATTTTATAGAACTAAATATAATAACACCTCAGAAATTTTTGTATGAGATGCCCTAAAAGCTTTTTTATATGGGAGAATTATTAACTGGTATATAAAAAGGAAAAGTTGGGATAAACAGTTATTAGAGATTCAACTTAAATTAGATTCACTGAAACATAATCAAGAGTCAGATCTAAATAATAAAGATAAGAAAAATGAAATAAATTATTTGAATAATAAATATATTGAAATCCTAAACCATAAAAACATGATTATATTAGAGAAATATAATTTTTTTTAATTTTCCACAAATCCTAAAATCATTAAATTTATTAGCTAATAAAATCAAAAGATTAAATAAAATTAATCATATAAATGAAAATTTTCCCCTAGAAAGAAAAAGATGGTTTCAGACATACAAAACATTCTAGCTGAATTCAGAGAATATTTTATTAATATTAATCAACAATCAAAAATAATAGATTCTATCAATTTTATTAATAGATTTACTAAAAAAGGCTAACAAATGAACAAACTAATTCAATAATTGAACCTATTTCCTTTAAAGACATTCAAACCCAGATTAAAAATTTAAAATTAAATAAAGCCCCAGGAAATGATGGAATCATCCCAGAAATATATACAATTTTACCAACTGATGCTATAAAATTACTTCATAAAGTATATAGTTTATCCAAAAATAATAAGCTAATTCCCCCCTCTTGAAAGTATACTTTTAGCTCTCCTATTCTTAAACCTAACAAAGATCCAGTTAAGTGTTCATCCTATAGACCTATTTCTTTGCTAACTATTGATTATAAAATGCTTATGTCGATATTTGCAGATAGACTAAAACATTTGTACCAGTCTTAGTTGAAGATGACCAAACAAGATTCATAATTAATAGAAATACTTATGATAACATTAAAAGAACATTAACTCTAATAGAATCAGTCAAATATTTAAATAGTAATCTAACACTAATTAGTTTAGATATAAATTGTGTGTTTGATTCTGTTAATTGGAACTATTTATTTATATTACTGGAAGAATTAAACTTTTCAAAGAGCTTTACAAATTTAACCACTCAATTATATCAGGCTAGCCAATCATATATTAAAATAGGCACTAATATTTCCCAAAAATCCCTATTATTAAAGGAAGAAAGCAGGGTTGCCCCTTATCTCCCTTATTATTTACCCTTATTATGGAACCATGGGCCAATTTGATAAGAGATAATAAAAATATTCAAGGATTTAAATTAAATTCCAATAAATCTTCCAAAATACAAATGTTTGCAGATGGCTTCTTATTACCCTTGGTGATAATGCTTCATCTATTCATGCTCTCTTTAGCAATATTGAACTTTTTCAAAAGAAATCCGGTTTATTATTCAACAATGATAAAACTCAAATCTTATTAATTGGTCATAAAAATTTGAAATACAAGCCACTTATAGTAAATATCTGGCAAAATCTGATGAACTACTTTATTTAGGTATTATAATTACAAAAAACCTAAAATATATAATTAAAATAAAATATAATAAGCATTTACTGGCAATAGAAAATCTTATTAAAATGGAATAAAATTAATTTCTCCATGGATGAAAAACATGTCATAATAAAGATGATTGTATTACCTAAAATTTTATATATTACACAATCCAGCTCATTATCTCCTCCTAATCAGATTATTAAAAAATGTAATTTCTTGATACACAAATTTTTATGGTCTCCGATTAAACCCAGGATAGCGCTATCTAATCATATGAAAAACTGGGAAAAAGGTGGTATAGCAATGCCTAATTTGGAAATCTATTCTGTTTCCTCAATGGCCAAAACTATTTACCAACTTATAGATAATACTTATATGGCAAACTGGAAAAATACCCTAGAAATCTTAATTAGTAATTCTATAAATAACAACAAACTTCAGAAGTTAACTATACTAAGTAACTCCTTTACTTGGGTTCTAAAAGAATATTTATTATCTTACTCCTCTCAAAAATCGACTCCAATTATATAATTCTTCTTCTGAAATCCTTTAGAAATTATATTTATAAATTCAATATTTATAAAGAGTGGATATATATTATTTTTCCTACAGCTTTCACACAAGGTGTCGTTTTTCATCTGATTATAATAAAATGCTTTCTTTTCAACAGGAAAACCTAATATTTTGGTTTCAATTGCTGACTAGGAATAATCTGAAAACTATAAATATATTAAAAAAATCAATATGAATATGATTCTTTCTCTCGGTTAGATTTACAGGCAGCTAGGATATATGTTCTAAGCAAAATAGATTATATGTCTTTAACAAAAATACTATACCTAAATTATTTCAATTTATGATAATAGCTTTACAGCATAATTCTACATCTAAAAATATTTTATCTCATTTATATAAAGCAATCAAATTTGATTTAGATGATGCTTCAGAAAGTTATTGGAACTATTTTACTTTAATTAATAATTATCCCCTACTGTCTCTGACAAAATAAATATCTTGCAGTCAGCAAGTGTAACCACATCATCACTTAATTGGAACATTTTTACATGGAGGTATTTGCATAGGTCTTTTATTACCTAATGTTCTTTAATTAAATTTAATAAAAAAATACCAGTTGTTGGAGATGTAACAAAGTTGCAGACTGGGCACACATGATGTTTGATTGTATATAATTAAATACATTTTGGACAGATGTTAATTCCTTTTTACAAGCTATTTTTACAGCTAATTTTTATCTTTCTAATTCAGTAGTTATATTTAACACACCTGTTCCTAATTGTATCAGAGAATCTAATCATCCTCTGATTTGGTCAATTCTATCCATTGCCTGAAAAATCATTACAAAAAATTGGAAGTTTCATACTTCACCCTCAATAATTGAATTCAAACATTTACTTCTTGAAGTCTGTAAGTTAGAAATTTTGACCAATACTACAAGATCTTCTAGGAATACTAATTCATCTAATATGTGGAAAAAAGTATATGATTTATCAAACACTAAATGCAAATTCTTTTATAATCTTCTTATTTTAATGCACTTGTTTATTAATAATTGATTCTTGTGGTGAATGTCATTGTATATAGTTTAAAATCTTTGTTTAATTTTCTCATTTTATGTCATTCATTTAGAAAAATGTACATATCACTAGTTTGTGTTTATTTGACAATATTTTTCTCAATAAAGCTGTTTTAAAAAATAAATAATATGTATTACTGTACTCAACTCACTTCCAGTGGAGTTTCCTTTGCAGAAAAAGTCAGTGCTAAATTCACACCCCCAACCCAGCCAGATGCTTCCACCACTATTAGCCATCTCATCTCTCTCAATAATATCTTGGACTAAGTTATATATACACTATCCAAAGCAAAGAATACTTGCTCCACAGGACCTGAGAATAATGCTTGCAGTCTCAAGTAAGTGTCAAAAGTCTCTCTGTGTATTTTATCCCTGATAAGTGGGGAAAAGCCATAGTAATACAGTCACAAAGGTGATCCCATGACAAACCCCATAAAATAAGGGTTTATATGACTTCACTGGGTTTTGGGAAATTCAAAATTCATATGGTTGAGACCATATGATTGAGTTTCTGCAAAGTCAAAATAAAAAAAAAAAATCTACATTTTTGCAGGAGGGCAAGCCTCTCTGCACTTTTCATGCCCCCACATCCCCTGCAAATTATATATACCAACTCCAAGATTGCACTACAGTGGGTAGAAAGGTAAATTCCCTTTTTAAGCAGTTCTCTGTAGATGCTGTACAGTGAGGATTGGGGAATTTACCATTTTCCCAAATGTAGTGAGATTGTGGAGTTGGTGCATATAATTTGCAGAGGGTGGAGGGATTCAGCCCCCTACATGGGGTGTGCAGAGGTGCTTACTTCCCTGCAAAAATGTAGATTTGTTTTTTCTTTTATTCTGAGGTTATGAATTTAGAGTTTCTGAAAACTCGATGAAGTCATACAATCCCTAAAACAAAAACCTATTAGCCTCACAAATATCATCTATAGAGTAATACAATGCTACTAAACTGATAAATAATGGCTTTGCTGACCTACAAACCCTGGACCTAAACCAATTTAGATTTGTAAAAAGTAGATCATGTTTATTAAACCTAGGCAGTTTCTTTAAAAGGGTCACAGCAGCCCTATATGAGTGTTTGATGGTGTGTACTGCTTAGTGTAACTGTACCAAGACCATTAACACTACTCCACATGCTTGCATCATAGATAAGTTATCCCAAGTTTACAGAGGCCTGTATGTAGCCCAATATCTAGCTAGATGGCTTTTGGACAGAACCCACACTGTGAAGGAAGGGGTGTACCTCCTCTAACCAGAGAAGTCTCACCAAAAAGGTACCACGGGTTCTGTCCCGGGCCCATGATGTTACCATCTGCTTCACAGAAGTGAAAACAGAAGTCAAACGACTGTGGCTAACTATATTTGCTGATTACTGCATATTAGATGCAAGTGTCAAATCTCATTTAGACGCTCAGATATTCCAGCATGATATTGGTCAGACCAATACCATGTGCCAATGACACAATCAAATTAAATGCAAAAAAAGGATATGTCAATCACAGTTTCAGATTAAATGCCAAAAACTAGCCTAGTTACCTTTGGAAAACATGCAACTTCCTCCCATTAGCATATTGATGGTACTCCCTCAAAATAGATATAGTCATCTGAGAGTTATGTTCTTATGTTGATAATTTTTTCTATTGAATACTATTACCCAGCTGTGGTTGTAAAGTCCTTCTGATCTATAGCTCTGTGTCTTGTAAGTCCCATGCAGTCTTGGTCCCTCTACTCATTCTTTATTAGAACTACCTTTGAATACAATGACATTTTTACAATGTACCTAACAAACACCTTGAGTAACTTTAAATACCCCCAAAGAATTCTGACCAAGAAAATTTCTGGACAACACAATCTAAGCTCCCCCAAAAGATTAAAAGCCCTGTCCCTCTGTTCTATCTTGTATATACCCCGGAGGGTTGACACTATTTAGCCTTTCAAATACCAAAACTGTATATCCATTTTGACCTCTTTCACTTTCTCAGAATAAACAGGATGTCTAATACTCATTCCCAAGGCTCCAGTCTCCACTGCAAACTCAATAACGCCTGCTGGTGTGATTGATTCATAACCTCATGCATGTTCTGCCTTTAAAATAAACTCCCTCTACATGCCAATAAAGTAATACCCACCTACTTTCAAACCTAGACTAGACAATGGTATGGGGAATTTTAAATTTATGCTTGGAATATAGAAAATAATGTTATTGCTAGGGTAACTAATATAGTTTTAATACAAATGAGTGTTGCAGCAAAGACTCCTGATAGTCCTTGACCCATGATCTTAGTATGAGCCAGTGTTATTAACAAATAAGACTAACACCTCCAAAATGCAATTCTTTTGCCATGTCACTCTCCATCCCATTATCTATGGCCCATTGCTGTGAGCCATCAAAACTATCCTGAAGCAGCAGTGTTTATTTTTATGAAAAACAAGTCTTCAGGCAATTTAGCTGGCTATGTGTAAACCAGCTATAAGTTGACACTAAAGTTAGTGAATAAAAGTATTTCACATAGCAAATGTTTATTTTGTGGTGAGCTGTATCCTTAATCGAGATTCCATGTATGAATTAGCCAGGTCAAGCCATCACCATTGAGTACTGAAGGTGTTATACGATATCTGGGGATGCTGGTTGACAGCAACCTCTCCTTCAACCACCACATTGCCACTGTGGTCAGAAAGTCCTTCTATGTGGCACATTTCATTACCAAGGGTTTTGCATCCAGGAAAAAAGAGATAATCATCTCTCTCCACTCTTCTCTCATTAGACCAGTCATCGAGTATAATGCCCCATTTGGAATGTACCTCACTAGACACCTGCAACAGCTGGAGAGGCCACAGAAGTAGCTCGCGAAGAGGATCTTAGGCATTAAACACATGTCCTACATGGACAGACTCAAGAAATTTCAGCTGTTCTTAGTCTCTTATTGTCCTCTTACAGGTGATCTCTGCTTGACTTACAAAACCATGTCCAACCCAGCCCTACTTGAAATGCTACAACTAAAGAAATCCCAATTCCCCCGCACCACATGCTCCAGAGATCACAACCTCATTACCACAATTAACAGAACATGCTGGAGGGACAGGTTCATCTTCCAAAGACTGCCCATACTCTGGAATAAGCTTCCCTTTCATGTCAAGCAGAGCACCTCACTGGCCCTTTTCAAGAGAAACCTTGATGAGTGGATGGGAAATAGAACGTTCACCCCGGGATCACTCCAGTGGCTCTACTTGATAGAGGCACCGGGAACTAATGGCGGCATGAAATCAGGGCACTTCTATGGGCTAGGCGTGTAAAGGCTCCAAGGCCGGTGGCCTTGTACACACCTATGAACCAATGATTATCATCATGAATAGGACTTGGTAGTCAGAGTATTATCAAATGTATGTACTGGTCAACCATGGAGTGATGGTCCAAATTATGTCTCAATATGTGTTTGGAAATTTGAAAAATACGTATGAAACAAGGAGACAGGATGTCCCAGTGATACAGAAGGATAAAGCCCTTGCTATTAGACAGTTAATATGTGTTCTAGAAGCAATCTGGGTACTGGTGGAGCAAGCCAGAGTGGATGAAACCAAGTGTAAAGTGCTACCTTAACCATCCTAAATAAGGATGGCAGTTCAAATTACCAAATCTAAACTCACATCAAATTCTGGGCACAGCAGAAAACTGGGGAATGGATATGGGCATGTGCCCACTAACTCACCACAACTTTTGGGCACATAAGAAAGCTGGGGAATGGATTTGGGCAGGTGCCCACTAAGCTAGTTATTTCATGCATGTGCAAAATTGTACTTTGTTTTGGGCCTGGCATTGCAAGAGCTCCCACATATCCAAAGGGATTCAAGCAATTATGTGTTTGTGGGTAACCATGCATTCCCTGGCCTGGGGAGACTTCTAGTCCACTATTAAATGCAGGTGATCTTGGTCTGGGAGAGAGTGAAGACATATCCTCAGGTCATTGGGGTGATGGTAGCCATAGGCACATATGTAGTTCAGATGGAGTTGGTGGTAGGTGGAATGAACTACCTTTATGGCTGCCCTTCCAGGAGAGAGAGTCAGAGGGAGAGAGAGAAATAAAACTGACAGGGAAGTGGTTGACTGCTCAGAGACACTATTAGGAAGACATGCAAAACTGCATACAATGTATAAGGAACAGTGTATAAGCATGAGCAATTCGGATTTTGCAAAGCTAAGCTTTTATTCTAATAAATGGAAAAACAGGTTATTTGCAATGGATTTGTGTGTAAACAAACTTATTTTTAATGAAAGGGAAGGATTCAAACAGCTCATATACAATTTTAGACATGTATATCAGTTTGACGAGTGTACCAGCAACTTACAAAGAGTGCAGTTTAAAATGGGGAAGTACTTTACTGCAAATTGGAAGCAAACATTTGAATGCATACTTCTATCAGATGTTATGACTTTGGTAGCAGAATACATTCAGTCATTCATTTTCCAGTAGTAATTTTGCCTTTTTCAGGGTTACAAAGGAGGTGGAGTCTATCTAGGTGACCAATGGGCATAAAGCAGAGAATTATTCTAGGACAAGATGCCAGTCCATCACAGGATGCCCACATCCATGAACTCATAATCTTCATATAGGCAGTTTGCTAGGTCGCCATTTCATCATCTCCATGTCTTTCAGATGCATTTGAAAATCAGACCATCTCATGTAAATTGACATAGACACAGGACAGACTTGCTATTTCAACAAATAAAAAAGTTGTCTAGTCATGAAACAAACCTGAGAACCAAACATTATCAGGCAGCAACACAAATCAATTCACCACTCCACCACTCAGCAGAATGTATAGCACCATAAATAAAAGAAAGCGGATTTGGAAAGAGGAATAAATAATGCAGCTATATCAGTAAACAAGCAAGAGCAAATCAAGAGGATTTAAGATTGTTTTGAATAGTGTAGTAGTCTATATTAAGAGACTACAAGGCAGCTGTGAAAGGTCCTGCAAGTTGATATGTCATGAATATCAATGTGGCTTTAAATGTACTGCAAGAGTGGAGCTGGGAGAATAACCATGGGAAGACCCAGCTCTGTTAGAAATGCTACCTCTAAAGAAATCCCAATCCATCTTCACCACACGCTCCAGTAACCTCAACCTTATTACCACAATCAAAAGAACATGCTGGAAGGATAGGTTCATAACCCAGAGACTGTCCATGCTCTGGAATAGACTTACCATACATGTCAAGCAGAGCACCTCACTGGCCCCCTTCAAGAGAAATCTTGATGAGTGGATGGGAAATAGAAAGTTCACCCCGGGGATCACTCCAGTGGCTCTAATTGATAGAGGCATTAAATGTCAGGTGGCACAATGCCATGGCACTTCTATGAGCTAGGCTTGTAAAGGCTCCAGAGCCATTAGCCTAGTACATACCTATGAACTTATGAACCTAAGAAAGAGATAGTCAGGATTAAAGAGTTTGAGGGATTCAATAAAAAAGCATTCCCAGAAATTCAAAAACATATGCCTTGCTTCATAGCACACAGTGGAGTAGGACAGATGCCCAACTGTGACTCAGGCAACTGAGGTTCAGTTAGCAGCCCCAACAACAGGGATGCTAGGCACAGAAGGAAAGGAGTAAATGGATGTTCCCAGTGGGAGGGCTGTGTGTGGCTACTTGGAGAGCAGACAAGATGGAGTCATTTCTTCAAGTGGATATTGGGGAAAACACTGCCCATACTCAAAGATGTAACGCATGATTGTTTGCTGACAATTCTCCTTACATAAATGAGGAATGGTCAGCCCAGTGTCAGCCTTCAGCCCTCTTGATCTGAGTGTTTGCAGTGAGAAGCTAAGGCATAAAAGAAATTGTTGAAACAGCTCTGATGGCTGCCTAAATGATGACCTCTCCCAGATGTACCACACCTTGTGAATGGAAATGAATGGACTGATTGGTAAGGAAGAGACTGGGAATTTTCAGGCAGCAGGAAAAAAAATAATTTAAAAATTGAAAATATGGATTTTTTTGGGCCCCTTGCCATCTACTGCTGACTCTCACTCTTTGACCTCCATGAGCCCATTAATGAGTCTCCACAGAGATAGTGAAATCTTATTGTATCCCTTGCAGCAATCCTTGAGTCAGATTTTCTGCCTCCACTTCCCAAATATGAGAGTCAGGAGGCAGGCATCATACATGTAGCCAGAGATGGAGTTTTATTAAGTATGTAAGCGATGAAGAAAGTTTTACTGAGTCTGAGTATATGAGTGATTGCATGTATATTATCACACCCACTAAATGTTCCCACTACTAAATAACTGGCAGACTGCTTATACGAGGATACACTTATTTGTCTCCAATGAAAAAAAGCACACTTATAAGTAGAATCTCCTACCCTACCTCCAGGATAGGTGAATTAATATATCTATTCACTACCACCGAACCCTCTCAACATGGCTCCTGCAGCACCTAAGCTGCTAATCAAACTCTAGTCATCTGGGTTGTACTTAGGGCCCCAGTCTTCTCTGCCATAATCCCAGGGGCAAAATCATTTTATTCTGAGTTGATAGTGAATCTGTCCACAGTCAACAGCTGGTTATCAAAATAAGTTAATCATTTTATGTTATTCAGTACTATTTTGGGAGGCAAGACAAAGAAGTTGAGAAGAAAAATTAAAAATGAGGTAGAGAATCTTCGAAAGATGTTCCTGAACTGTCAACTCTGTGTGTGTGAGTGTGTGTGTGTGTGTGTGTGTGTGTGTGTGTGTGTGTGTGTGTGTGTGTGTGTGTGTGTGTGCGCGTGTGTGTGTGTGTGTGTGTGTGTGTGTGTGTGTGTGTGTGTGTGTGTGTGTGTGAGCATACTTGCACTCAGGTGTTCTTGCATGCTTTGGACTGCCAACAGATATCTCTGTACATTGTGACTCTGCTAAGACCTGTCCTATACCTGCAGTTCTATAACTATAAGTTTAACCCATGGCTCAGGTCTTCATCATATTTACTTGGTGTCAGTGTGATAACACTCTAGACTTACATTTAGTGAAAACGTAAGTCAGACTCATAACTGAATAACATTCAAGGTTTTCTGATGTTGAAATGTATTAGACAGTGTAGATTTTTAGTAAACATAATAAGTACTACTAAAACTGCTTCACACAGCCAAATTAACAAAGGTACATTGCCTTCCATGAATTGTAATACTCCACTCCATCAAGTACACTGGGCCAGATTTACGAAAGCTTGCACAGAGTTGTAGAGTAGTGTAAGACGTCAAACAAGCAATATGTCTGCCGTGCGATCCAGGAACAGCTGGCAGGGGCGTGCACGAGAGCTGCTAAAGCTACTCTTGCACGGACAGCGTCATGGTATGCAAATTACCTCATTTGCTGCTGAAAGCTATGCAAATGAGGTAAATTTGCAATCCAGGAAACACTAACCTGTCCGTGGAAGATTAGTGTTATCTGCAGAAATGTACTTCGTTGGTAACGGAGTACCATTCTGCAAATAGCTAAATGGAGCTATGACAGCTCCAAATAAAGGATGCATACAGTTGAGGAAGCATGCCAATGGCCAAATATAAGGCTACTGGCATATATAAATGTTGAAAATTATTAAAATCTAACTTTTTTTCCCGATCTCCGATGTTTAAGCATAGCGCAGCACTGTGGCACTTTAAAAAACAAGAAAATAATTAAAAATAGCCAAAAATAGGCATTTTCAGTAAAAAGCTTATCCTGCCATGCAAGTGAATGTCAGGCTGAAGACAACATGGCCACTGAGTAGTGGTTGCTAAGGGGGGGAAGCTCAGTGTGAGAGATGTAACTATGCATTAGTAGGCAATCCTATGCAAATGAGGATAAGGATAGTGAATTCCAATTTTCCCCAGCATGTGAGCCATGTCCCAAGAGTGTAAGTGCAGGAGTAGGTGAGTAATAGAGTAGAATATAGGTGACATCATGAGGGGGTATGTCAGAAAGGCTGTAAGCTAATTGGAGCACAGTAGCTTGTGTTTGCCCTGAGTTGCTCAGGATTGCAAGAGGCATGCCTACAATTGTCCTATTTGAAAACCTGAAACCAAAGGTGCACACTGCTAAAAGATTGGAAATTTATTGCAAACATGCACATAGTGTGTGCGCTCGTGTGTGCATGTGTGGGTGCATGTGCGCGTGTTTGCACGGCGCTGCCCCGGGTGAAAACAGAAAGGGAAAAGCAAAGAAAAGAAGTAGTAGGAAGTTAACCAAGGAGAACTAGCAGAGCTGAGAGGTGAAATATATCAGAATCAGCCAATTACACAGGCAGCAGTCTATCCCAGCCCAGCCCAGCACTTTAAACTCTGCAAACAGCATTCCCCCCTGTTTTTTCCCAAGAACTCTGCAACACTGCAGTATACAAACAGGGAAAGCTTAAAAAGCTTAAGTCAGACAAAATGATAGGGGCTGCTCTTGCTATCATAAACCAACATATGCAAGGTGCTGAGGGTGGTGATGTTGTGAATGCTGCTGCGCAACCGACAGTGAGGAGACGGAGAAGAGTATACAGACCCAGGGTAACCTACCAGGGGCTACATGAGCTGGAGATAGTGGAGCGCTATAGGGTGGACAGAGACCTCCTGCAGCAAATTGTTGAGCTGTGCCAGCCACGCCTCACAAACAGAAGCAACAGAGGGGAACCCATCCCAGTGTATACCAAGATATGTGTTGGCATAAGAATACTAGCTACAGGTACCTTCCAGAGACCAACTGGTGATATGATGGGGATTTCACAGGCATCAGCATCCAGGGTACTCCACCAGTTCCTGGATGCCATGTCAGCACATGTCAGTGACCACGTATATTTCCCCAATTCCCATGAGGCATTGGCCAGCAATATGTGTCTTTTCCACCAAATAGCAGAATACCCCGAGGTAGTGGGTGCAATAGACTGCATGCACATACGCATCAAAGCACCACCTGGTGAGCGGGGTAGGGTCTACATCAACCGCAAGGGCTTCCCCTCCATCAACTGCCAGGTCATGTGCGATGCCCAGGGCGTAATAATGAATGTGTGTGCTGGCTGTCCTGGAAGCTATCATGATTCCCACATCTGGCATCTGATGCACCTGTACCAGAGATTTGCCAATGGGGACATCCCTGATGGTCACCTAATGGGGGATGCTGGATACACACTGGAGCCGTGGCTGATAACACCCATCAGAAATGCACACACACCTGAACAAGAACTCCATAATGAGGCACAAGCACAAACAAGAAACATAATTGAGCATGTGTTTAAGATGCTCAAGTCACGGTTCCTGTGCCTGCACACAACTGGTGGAGCCTTGCAGTACTCATTAACTACATGTTCCCAATTTTTTATGATATGTGCCATGCTACACAATATAATCCTGAGGAAACAGCTGCAGCAGGAACAGCATGGGGCAGGGCCAAACAGCCCCCCACCATTGCCAAGGCCTGCACAGGCACAGCGTGACTCAGAGGAGGAACAACCTGAGCCTGCCCCAATAGGAAGAAGGAGGTGTGCCTAGTATGCCCTGGCCTTGGCAAAGAGGCAACACATAGCACATACACTGACTCAGTAGGAACCCTGGAAATGACACCTCTCTCTGACTCACACATACAGTAAAAGAGATGCCTAACTTGACATTACCTGTTTTCAACAATTTATAGGGAGTGTACTATGTGCATCCAACATAGGCAGCCCTGCAGTACCACCTGAGGCAGGAGTGCCCTATTTTAAGCAATATAAAGCGCTGCTAAGCACATTTTACCAGTATTGAGCATATTTAAATAGAATTGCGTGTAGCTGTGCACCGCGCTAACCAGCGCAATGTCGGGCAATGTCAGGTCTGATGACTTAAGAGTAGAGGGCCACCACTACCTCTTTTGATCCTGATGCAAACCCTTTGTTGATTAGATGGGCCACATAGGATTTTCTAATCACTTTGGCAACATGGTTGTCAAAGGAAAGATGACTATCTACTTGTGTCCCCAGATCCCTTATTACCTTGTCAGTTTTTAGGGGGTAACACCTATGTGGTAGTTTGTGCGTACTTTGTTTTCACCAAACGGGATTACTATGCATTCTTCCACATTGAGCTTGAGACCATGATTCTGACACCACACATCTGTCTCATAGAGTCCCTTCTGGAGAATATTTGTGTCATCCGGGAATCTATTATGGCAAACACTTTACAGTTCCCAAAAAACTTAGTCAACCACAACCCTCCTGTGTTGGCATGTACTTTTGAGAAGTCTATACCAAGCAGGAGGGACCCCAGGACTGAACCCTGGGGGACACCAGTTGTTAGCGGTGTAGAGTCTGACATGTAGCCAGCAACTCTTAATTTGTGGGATCTATCTGTGAGCCAGTTTGCAATCCATCTTGTGATGTATGGATTCATGCCCAGGTTGGTGAGTTCATCTATGATACCTGACTGGGGAATGGTGTCAAAGGCCTTGGCGAGGTATAGGTAGGCTGTGTGGAGCTCATTTCAATCATCTGTAGCCTGGGTAACTGTCTCAAAGAAATCCACCCAGTTCAGGAGGTGTGATCTGCATTTGACGAAGCCAAACTGGGTGTGCTCAACTGTGTGAAGGTTCCCAATGTCTTTATTGGCGATTTCCATTATGATTGGCTTCATTGCCTTGCAGATCAGACTTATCAGGCTCATAGAGCATGAATGCCAAGGGTCTTTTGTGGCCCCACCCCTGTGGAGTGGGAAGAACGTTGCTGTGCAACATTCTATGGGTACTTATCCTGTAGAGAAGATGTAGAGAGAGGTGTAGGTATCCTTGATGAATATGGATACATAACCACCCTATGTGCTATGATCCAGGTTCTGATGCTGGAAGGTATGGAATGAGTAGTATCCTGGTAGTGCTGGTGTGCTCTCTGGAGCCTTGAACTAGGTTTCTGTTACTGCACAGATATCAATATTCTCCATACTGAGAAGTGCCTCAAGTGCGTGCATTTGGAGGCTGAGACTTCTAGCAATGAGTAGCATTTAGCTCACTTTGTGGTTATTTGTGTTGGTTACGGGGTTTGGTTTGTCCTGACTGACTGATGTGCCACACCTGAAGTCAATGCCTCATTGGTCGATCTGACCATAAGCTAATTACCCTACATATCCACATTCTGCCCCCACCCCCCATTAAGGAAACCATGTTAAAAAAATTCTCCAAAGCCAACTTCATGCTTTTTAAGACTGAAGTGGTGAACTTCAGGACACCCATGCAGATGGACAATACAGTTATGACTACTGAATCCTACACAATTGCACTTTATAAGCACTTACATGAGTGCATGGATCATGCTATCCCAAACAGAACCAAGA
Source organism: Protopterus annectens (assembly GCF_019279795.1). Taxonomy (NCBI): domain Eukaryota; kingdom Metazoa; phylum Chordata; order Ceratodontiformes; family Protopteridae; genus Protopterus; species Protopterus annectens. The sequence goes on from NC_056725.1 coordinate 1,758,766,737, forward strand.
CACTATCCTCCAAGAAAAGGAAGCCAATCTGGTGGTCCCCTGCCATAAACAAACTGTACAACAGAAGGAAGAAACTGTTGCAAAAGAGGGTAAAATCCCATGAGTGGAGGAGCTCCCTGGTCAGCTTCAGTAAGAAGCTGCGATCCTTGATAAAATCCTCCAAAGCTAGTTATGAAAACAAAATCACCACTGATTCTAAAAACAACCACAAAGCATTCTATAGCTATGTCAAGAATCTCAATGGCAACACTCAGATCTGCTCTGAGTTACAGCACAATGGCACTAAATATACAGAACCAACTGATATTGCCAACATCCTGGCAGATAGGATCAGTGCTAACTTTATCCCCCTCTCACCCATGAAAGAGCCCATCTCTATACTGGAAGAATGCAAAGTTGCTGTCATCATGGCTGCACAGGTAAAAACCACTCTCCAAAGCCAGGAACACAGCATCCATGGGACCAGACAACATCCCAGGCTGCATTCTACATGAACTACAGAATGAACTGGCACCACACCCAAGTACCATGCTCAATCATAGCCTCACCTCAGGCTTTGTGCCTGCTGAATGGCACACAGTGACAGTTATCCCACTACACAAGGGGGGAGCCACCACAGACCCCGGGATCTAGCGCCCCATTAGTCTGATGAGCCTGGTCTGCAAGGCCATGGAACGTATCATCATGGAACGTATAAACAAAGACATTGGTAATCTCCAAACTCTGGACCACAACCGGTTCAGGTTTGTAAAGGGCACATCATGTCTCCTAAACCTGATAGACTTCTTTGAAGCAGTCACCAAAACCGTAGACAAGGGTAAGGTGGTTCACACAGCCTATCTAGATCTTGCCAAGGCTTTCAACACCATCCCCCACCCTGGAATTATAGATAAACTCACTAAACTAGGTATAAATCCCTATGTCACAAGATGGGTGGACAACTGACTCACAGACAGAAACCACACTGTGAAAGTAGCAGACTCCAAATCCGACTTCAGACCAGTGACAAGTGGAGTACCACAGGGTTCAGTCCTGTGTCCTGTCCTGTTTGGTATCTACTTCCCTGAAGTACAGGCTAACACAGAAGGTCTTTGGCCAATGAAGTTCCCAGATGACTGCAAACTAGGAGCCATAATCGAAGCTACTAACAATGTGGACATCCTACAAAAGGGCCTCACTGAGACAGATGCCTGATGTCAAAGCCATGGCCTCAAGCTCAGTGCCAGAAAGTGCATTGTCATCCCCTTTGGTAAAAACTCTGTACTCATGAACTACAACATAGGTGGTAATATAATTAACACTGAAAGTGTGATAAGAGACCTTGGGACACAGGTGGACAATAGTCTTTCCTTTGATAATCACATTGCCACAGTAGTCAGGAAATCCTTCTACATGGCACACCTCATCAGAAAAGGTTTCTCATGCAGAAAAAAAGAGGTCATTGTTCCCCTCCACTCATCACTCATTAGATCCATTATAGAGTACAATGCCCCTTTTGGTAGGTACCTCACAAGACATCTACAACAACTGGAAAGCCCACAGAAATACCTCACAAAGAGGATTACCAGCCTCAAATACATGCCCTACACAGACTGTCTCAAAATATTACCTACTCAGAGGTGATCACTGCCTAACATACAGAGCTATGTCAAACACAGAGCTGTTGGACATGCTCCACTTAAAGAAATCCCAAAACCTCTGAGCTTCTGCCCCAAAATCCGGACCAAAATACAAAAGGATGGGGTGTATCCACTTTCATAAAGGATACCCAAACCTCCAGGTTAGTGGCACAGCACGAGGCCCAAGTGCAACTAACAATGGACAAAGCTGCTTATCAGATCGTAGCCTGTGACAGATCACCTACCTTGTCTCAGGACCCTCACTCAGTATTCCTGAGAACACTGGAAAATATAAAGGTCTTACCAAACACCATGATATTAGGAGATTTCAACTACCCAAACATTGACTGGGAGAATTACTCAAGTACAAACTCCTTTGCCCAATGCTTCCTAGAGTTTATAAACTCAAATGCCCTGGAACAACTGGTCACCACACCCACTAGAGGTGACAACATACTGGACCTGATCATCACCAACATGGGAGATCAGTGTTCCACACCAGAGGTAAACCCCGCGCTGGTAAGATCAGATCATAAAGTAATCACACTGGACATCCACATCCCAACCCCACCCCCAGTCAAGGAAACCACTGTGAAAAACTTTTCAAAAGCAAACTTCACACTTCTCAAGACCGAAGTGGAAAGTTTCAAGGCCCCCTTGGTAAAGGATAATGCTATTCAATCCGCAGAATCCTTTACAAGTGCATTCTGTGAGCATCTACAGGGATGCATGGATCAAGCCATCCCAAGTAAAACCAAGACTCACTCCTCCAAAAAGAGGAAAACAGTCTGGTAGTCCCTGGCCATGAATAAGCTATACAACAGAAGGAGGAAACTAATACATGATAGAGCAAAATTCCAAAAAGGAAAGGCATCACTGATCATTATTAGCAAGAAACTATGATTGCTCATAAAATCATCCAAGGCCAGTTTCTAAAGAAAAATTGTCAAGGAATCTAAAGATAACCACAAAGCCTTTTTTAGCTATATCAAAAATTTAGGTGGCAACTCTCAGATATGCCCTGAGCTACTGCAAAACATTGCCAACATCCTGGCAGACAAGTTCAGTGCAAACTTCACCCCCCCTCACCCCCAAAAGGGCCCATGTCCATCCCAGAAGAATGCAGAGCCCCAGACATCATGGACATGCAGGTAAAAACAGCCCTCTCCAAAGCTAAGAACACAGCATCAATGGGACTGGATGGTGTCCCAGGCTGAGTCTTTCACAAGCTCCAAAAGGAACTAAACCTTCACCTAAATTCACTGTTCAGACTCAGCCTTACCACAGGCTATGTACCCAAAGAATGGTGTATAGCAACAGTCATCCCACTCCACAAAGGTGGTGCCACAACAGAACCTGGGAACTATCACCCTATAAGCCTGACCAGCCTGGTCTGCAAAGCTATGGAGTGAATTATCATGGAACTCATAAACAGAGACATTGGGAACCTCCAGACACTGGACCCTACCCAATTCGGCTTTGTTAAAGGCAGATCCTGCCTCCTAAACCTAGTTGACTTGTTTGAAACAGTTACCAAGGCCATAGATAAAGGGAATGTAGTCCCCACAGCCTACCTGGACCTCGCTAAGGCCTTTGACACCATTCCCCACTCTGGCATCATAGACAAGCTTACCAGCTTGAACATTAACCCCTATGTCATGAGATGTGTGGCCAACTGGCTCACAGATAGAACAGACATGGTCAGAGTTGCGGGTGCCATGTCCGACTCTAAACCAATCACAAGTGGCGTCCTACAGGGCTCAGTCCTGGGACCCCTCCTGCTCAGTATATACTTCTGTGAGGTACAGGCAAGCATGGGAGGACTATGGCTGACCAAGTTCGCAGATGACTGCAAACTGGTGGCCATAATCGACTCTCTGGCTGACACAGACAGCCTCCAGAAGGGTCTTACAGAGACAGATACCTGGTATCAAAACCACGGCCTCAAGCTGAATGCCAAAAAATGCATAGTCATCCCCTTTAGAAGAAACAAAGTGCCCATGAATTACCACATAGGTGGTAATCCATTAGGTACGGAAAATGTAATTAGGGACCTGGGGACCCAGGTAGATATTAACCTCTCCTTTGATAATCACATTGCCAAAGTGGTTAGAAATTCCTTCTATGTAGCCCACCTAATCACGAAAAGGTTCACCTCTAGATCAAGAGAGGTCATTGTGCCCCTCTACTCATCAGTCATTAGGCACATAATAGAGTACAATGCCCCATTTGGTATGTACCTTAATCGGCGCATGCAACAGCTGGAAAGACCACAGACGTACCTCACCAAGAGGATCATGGGCCTCAAAGAGATGCCCTATGCAGCTCGACTAAAGAAACTCCAGCTGTACTCAGTTGATTACTGCCTGCTCAGAGGTGATCTATGCCTGACGTATAAGGCCATGTCCAACCCGGAATTAATGGACATGCTCCACCTCAAGAAAACCAAATCTCTTAGAGCCACATGCTCCAGTGAATTAAACCTCAGCACAGTAATAAACAGGACATGCTGGAGGGATAGATTCCTGTCCCAGAGACTTCCCTCGCTCTGGAATAGAATCTCAGTTTATGTTAGGCAGAGCCCCTCGTTGACTCTCTTCAAGAGGAATCTTGACGAGTGGATGGGAAATCATAAATTTACCCCTGGGATCACTTCAGTGGCCCTGCTAGACAGAGGCCCAGGAAACTAATTTAAAAGGGAGGCAAAAGCCAACACATTCTGGCTAGGCTTATAAATGCCCTTGGGCAGATAGCCTAGTACCTACCTATGAACCTATGAACCTACACGCTCCAGGGACCTAAACCTTGTCATCACAATAAACAGAATATGTAGGAGGGATAGATTCCTGTCCCAGAGACTTCCCATACTCTGGAATACACTACCTATCTATATCAAACAAAGCTCCTCATTAGCACTCTTCAAGAAAAATCTTGATGATTGGATGGGAAATAGGAAATTCACCCTGGGGATCACTTCTGTGTCTCTGCTCGACAGTGGCACAGGAAAATAAATTTCTTGGGTGGCAAAAGCCAGGACCTTTTTGGCTGGGCTTGTATAGGCCCCAGGGCCAATAGCCTAGTACCTACCTATGAACCTTTGAGCCTTGCCTAAAAAAGGTAATATGGGGACAGCAAGAGCCTTGGCCAGTATTCAGAAGCATAGGGGCAACAGGTGCAAACCATCTGTAGTGAAGCAATGAGGCTTGTCTATCATGTCATCACAGGCAGACAGAGACTGGATCCCCTTTGAATGACACCAGAAACTCAGCCAATTGTTGAAGTTTATCGTCTTTCTGTTATATTGCAGTATCATGTAGGTGAAGGTAAGATTCTACGCAAGGTCAGGGTCATACCAGCCTGGGCTACATGATCATAGAGCTAATATATATCTCTTGTCATGTTGTCCTGGGAGGTATGTCTCAGATCATTCACACTGACATGTACAAAGAACACGTCATATATGTACCTGTTCTGGAGTGATGTAAGTGCGTGTGTTATGTGGCGGATCATAGCATCTGACAGACAACTGACAGTAACCTTCCCCTTGTCCAGCCAAGTGAGTGGAACATCTGTGTGCTTGACTTTGAAGTCACCTATTACTTGTTTGTTGGTTATGTTGTTTTGCCTTAGGGCCTGTTGTGAGGCACACTGCTTTGGTGTATTATGTGCTTTCTGGTGTGTGCTTGGAGTTGCATGTTGCTTGCTTGTCTGCTTAGGAGGACACTCTCTATTTTTCAGATTAATATTTGTATTCTCCGAGTACGGTAATGTGTACTTATGTGTGTGTTTTGCTGGTGCTTATATTGTAGGTCTATGTGAGACAATTGGTGTTGTGGTTGTATGACCCTACTCCTCCTGACTGTATTGTCCAGTATTGGGTTGACAGAGCTTAGCCACCGGTTTGACCCTGTGTGTGCCAGCATGTGGTGCATCTACCCATATATGATATGGTCATGGCCTATGCATACAATACACTCACAATACACCTAGTATGATAAGCCTGCTGAGGTTAGCAAATGTGAAAAAAAAACTTTGGGCAAACTGTCAGCAAGTAATGTCTGTATTGCACCCTGTAACTCCATATTGCTTGCTGAAGTGTAAAGACGTACTTAGTTTGGGTTAAGAACCCTGCACTTGCCAACTGTGTGTGTGTATGTGTGTGTGTGTGTGTGTGTGTGTGTGTGTGTGTGTGTGTGTGTGTGTGTGTGTGTGTGTGTGTGTCTGTCTCTCCCTGAGGACAGAGCAACCAGTTTGGAGACTACTCACACCCCTTAAAAGTGGTATACTCATCTTTGTCAAGTCTGATGATGTCACAATCCTACAAATATACCTGTGGAAAAGTGAAATCCCAGTAATGTGTAGAGCGTGGTGTGTAAATACATACTGTTATAATATCATAATGTAGTTAGATTGGGGTTTGAATCCTGCACTTGACAAGTGTGTGTGTCTTTCCTGGGGAGGAGCAGCCTTTTTGGATACTACTCACACCCCTTAAAAGTGGTATACTCATCTTTGTCAAGTCTGATGATGTCACCATCCTACAAATACACCTGTGGAAAGGAGAAACCCTGGTGATGTGTATAGTACATTGTGTAAATGCATATTGCTGTAGTGTCATAATGTAGTTAGGTATGGGTTTGTATCCTCCACTTGCCAACTGTGTGTGCCTCTCCTGGGGAGGAGCAGCATTTTTGGAGACTACTCACACCCCTTAAAAGTGGTATACTCATCTTTGTCAAGTCTGATGATGTCACCATCCTACAAATATATCTGTGGAAAAAAAGCAATCCCAGTAATGTGTATAGTGTGTCATGTGAATGCGTACTGCTGTAGTATCATAATGTAGCTCGGTAGGGATTTGAATCCTGTACTTGCCAACTGTGAGTGTTTCTCCCCCTGGGGAGAGCAACTTTTTTGTAGAATACTCACACGCCTTAAAAGTGGTATACTCATCTTTGACAAGTCTGATGATGTCACCATCCTACAAATATACCTCTGGAAAGATGAAATCCTAGTAATGTGTATAGCGCGTCCTATAAAGGCATACTGCCATGGTATCATAATGTAGTTAGGTAGAGATTTGAATTCTGCACTTGCCAACTGTGAGTGTGTGTGTCTCCCTGGGGATGAGTAATGTTTTTGGAGACTACTCAACTACTCACACCCCTTAAAAGTGGTATACTCATCTTCGTCAAGTCTGATGATGTCACCATCCTACAATTATACCTGTGGAAAAAAGAAACCCCAATAATGTGTATAGCATGTTGTGTAAATGCATACTGCTGTAATATTTCAATGTAGTTAGAAAGGGGTTTGAATCCCACACTTGCCAAGTGTGTGTGTGTCTCCCTGGGGAAGAGCAACTTTTTTGGAGAATACTCACACCCCTTAAAAGTGGTATACTCATCTTTGGCAAGTCTGAGGATGTCATCATCCTACAAATACACCTGTGGAAAGATAAAATCCCAATAGTGTGTATAGCGTGTTGTGTAAATGCATACTGCTGCGCTATCATAGTGTACTTAGGAAGGAGTTTGAATCTCGCACTTGCTGACTCTGTGTGTAGAGAGGGTTTTGATTTTTCTAGTGTATGACATATCACAATGACAACTGTATGTGCATTACACATGTAAGGTAGCTGTGGGGCAAATCCATATACATACATGTGACCTCAATTATTTCATAGGTGGGTACTCTGCTTTCTCCATTAACGCATCTGTTATCTTTGCCAGAGTGTGCTAGCACTTTCCAGAACTTAGGTCACTTCTGTATGCTTGTGACAAGCTTAGCCACTGCAGTGATCCCTGGGCTACGTCTTCTGTTTCACATCCACTCATCACGGTTTTTATTGAAGAGTGTGAGTGAGAATTTATGCTTGAGGTATATTTGAAACCTGTTCCAAAGCAAGCAAAGTCTGGCAAAGATGACTAATCATTATAGGTGTGCAACAACCTCTGTGGATCTGCATGCAAACCCTTTATTGCTTATGTGCTCCACAGAGGGATTTCCAAAACCCTTTGGTAATGTGATTATCAACGGAGAGATGACTAAGCACATGGCTCTATGTATACATTAGTACCTGTTCCACATTTTGGGGGCTACTACCTATGTGGTACTCTGGGGATACTTTGTCTTCAAAAAGTGGATAACTATGCTTTCTTTGGCTTATAGCTTTACAGCATGAGTTTGACACCAGGTATCTGTCTCTATGATACCCTTTTGAAGGATGTGTGTGTCATCTGGAGAATAAAGTATAGCCCACAGTATGCATTTTCATCAAACGTGGGCAGACATATCCCTACTGTGTTTGCTTGAACCAAGAAAGTTATATGCCAAACAGGAGTGGTCCCAGGACTGAGTGCAGGTGAATACCACTTGTTACTGGCATAGCATAGTACATGGAGGCTGCAAATGTTACTGTGTGTCCTACATCTGTGCATCAGTTGTTAATCCATCATCTAACAATTGTTTATGGTCAGTCTGTTGAGGTTATGTATAATACCAGAATGTGGGATGGATATGAATTGCTGGTGAGCAATAGCTTGGCTGTGTGGACCTCCCCTCCCTCACCTATAGCCTTGTTAACTGGCTTGAAGTCTACTAGGTGTTGGAGCCATGATCTGGCCTTTAGAGAACATAAGTGGGTATGGTGGAGTGTTTTCAGGTTCATAATGTCTCTGCTAATGAGTTCCATAATGCTGTGCTCCATAGCCTTCCAGATAACATTTGTCTGGCTTATAGGGTGAGAGTTTCCAGGTTATGTTGTAGTTCTACCCTTAATCAATTTATGTTAACATTTGCACTGGGTGTGACGAGGGTGGACAGGTTTAGGAATAAGTATATTAGAGGGTCAGGCCAGGTTTGAAGGTTAGTAGACCAAGCCAGATAGGCAGGATTAAGTTGGTTAGTACATGTGCTGAGGAGGGATGCAGAGTATATTGTGAAATAGATGCTAAGGACGAAGCCGCCAGGTAACAGGAAAAGAGGAATGCTTAAGATGAGGTTTATGGCTGTGGTGAGAGAGGACATGCAGGTGGATGGTGTGACAGCACAAGATGCAGAGGGCAGGAAGAAATGGAAACAGATGATCTACTGTAGCGACCCCTAATGGGAGCATCTGAAAGGAGAAGAAGAAGACATTGTAGCTCAATCCTTGTGGACTGTGAACACCATTACTGTGCGTCATTCCACAAGTACATAACCTGTATAGAGGCTGCATATGGACAGAGTGTTTAGGTGAGTGATGACTTCATATGTCAGCTTATGTATGACACAGCCAGGGACACTGTCCAGTACCATTGCCACTGTGGTTTGGACTTTGGTAAAGAGATGTTTTAACTAGAGTGTCTGTGAATCATCAGGTTTTACATTCTTAAGGTCTGGAAATGTGGCCCTTGTGTAACGACAGGGTGGTAAAATCCGCATTCAAACTATTTGACAAGAAATTGGTAATGTCAGTCAGATAAGTGTACTTTGTGACCATTTACATTAACTGTGACCCGATCTGAGATATCCCCTGTAGATTATAAACAACACTAAAGAAAGCTTTAGTGTTGTCTTTGGAATCCTTGCCATTTTGTATTTTGAAGCTTGCCTTGTATATTTATTGAGGGATTGTATTTTCCCCATGATACTGACCAGAGAGGTTATCCCTTCTTGGTATGTAACTCTTTTTTGGTACAAATTCACACATTCTATTATATATTTAGTTTATGGCAGTGGTCCATGAGACTAATGCACTTTTACTGTATAAGTGAGGATTTCTTGTGTTTGTGATAGCACAGTCCATGCAACCCTGTAGGTGAACAGTGTGCATTACTAAAGGATTATGCAGCTGGGATAGTGTTAACCTTAGTTGTTGTGTCTTTCAGCTTTTCCCGGTTAGGGGTCGCCACAGCAGAACTCCGGTCCGCTAATGATTGGCAGTAGATTTTTATGTGCCAAGTTGCCGGCCCTGATGCACAACCTTCAACGAAGGTACGCCCATTCACGCATGTCTCCACACAGAAGACGCTCTAGCTGAGAATCGAACAGGACAACATCTTACTGTGAAGCGACAACGCTACCGCAGCACCACCACCATGCAAACCAATGACAGATAGCAACAACAGCATCACCCACAGCACAGTGTCAACCCATGTCATACACACACATGCATACTCAAGTTCCAAAATGTGTGTAGTACAATGCATACTGGCCACCAATAGAAACTATGGAGTGTTAACACTGGCCAATACAGGACATATCACCCTGACATGTGTCCAATATGCATGTACATGCAGACAGTGCACCTCCACCATGTTCACAAATGGACACTTGCAAACCTGTGTTGCACACACCCCACACTTACTGTCCACTGTATAACACATGCTGATACAACTACACACATCAGCCAAGTGGCACATGGGCAAACAAAACACAATTGGAATAAACACTGGTGAAAACAATACAACATTGCTAATTACAGCTTTAATGCATCATGCCTGCTCAGCTACACCTTCAAGGATATCATTACACTTTACTGCTGACAACATGCTACACATCCAACCATTGCTATACTTTATTAAAGTAACCCTGTGCATCAGCACCATTTTAGCCTGTTCCTGCATCAATGTTACAGATGACAGGAGGTGGCACAGGTTTCATCATATGCACAGGGTGTGTTGTTGATTTGCCAGAGGCCTACACTGAGCCATACAATCAACATGTGTGTGTGAGTGTGTGTGTGAGGGCCATGAGTACTGTTATGGACTAATGTTGATGTAATGTGTGCGGGTATGTGTTTGCCCTAGGTTTCTGGTTTATGTGTGTGTGTCTGCATGCACACAGTTCCACCATGTGGCTGCCATATATGGGGATTTGTGAGACAGCTACAGACTGTACCTGGCAGGCTTTACAGATCACCATCTCTGGCCATGGATATGGAACCTGTGCCTGGCAGGGGTGCTACAGACAGTATCAGGTACTAATCCAGATTGGGTACTATCCGAAGAGGTTGATATATGTCCACTGGATCCAGGTCCCTGCTGGGACTGGCCAGAGCTACGTGCACGTGGTCTGCTAGGATGGTCTATGGACAGCCCCCCCCAACATTGCTGGGGCTGGGACTGGCACTACGGGAGCGGCTGTGACTTGCTGGACGTCCAAGGTGACCTCCAGCTGCTGATGTTGCTGGCATACATCCATGTCGACGTCTCAACCATCCCGCACTGTCCTGACACATGGACATGACATTGTGGAGGACATCCAATGTCTCACCCCAACGTCTATCAATGACCTCAGTGTAGTTACATATGGCACCTGCTAGGTCATGGATACTGTCATTTACAGAGGTGTTATGAGCCCTCTGTGCCCTTAGTCCCTGTCTGGTATACCGCTCCATCCGTGTCTGTGCCTCCATGACAGCCTGAAACATGCATGTGGTAGAAAGAGGTGTGGCATGTCTGCCAGGGGCATGATGACCAGCAGTGCTCTGACGAGTACCCCTGGGCATCTGCCTATGTGGTACCATTCCAGACATCTGGCTATGGCTGCTGTGTCCTGATACATGTGCCATAAATACCACATTGTCCTGGCCAGTGCCAACCATACACTGTCCCTCAGCTAAGGGCAATGGTAATGATGGATGTACAGGCAGTATGACAGTGGGCATGGATGGGGTGGAGACTTGTGTACTGTCAATTGGTGGCCCAACAACAGACCCTGACAAACCTGCCTGTGCCTCAACACACCTATCCTCATCATCACTGTCTGTCTCAGTGACATCAGGTTCCCTGCTGTACTGAACCAGCCCCACCTTGGCACCTATGAGAGGAAAACAGGAAACATACTTTAAGACCTAAACATGACTTCAGACCACATGCACACATGCACACATGCGCACATGCACACATGCACACATGCACACACACAAAAATACAATCCTCCCTAAAGCAGACACACACAACACCAGCAATCTCAGAACATGCACAATAGCAGGTGATGGTGGGGTACAGTATCACAAGCAAAACAGTCATATCACACATGTCAGCATGCAGGACATGTGTTGCTCAACAGCATGCAGTGCAAGTGTAGACAGTCCTTGTTACTAACAGTATACATGGCTTTGATGCATGTGTTTTGTTATTAGGTGATGGGCCTCCCTCTGGAACACAATGCATACATGGACACAACGTTGCTGTGCAGGTATTCATAACCCTGTAATGTACTGTGCACCATAATTCACAGGTGTACATACCATTGCTGGATGTGTATCTGTGTGTCAGATAGGTGTCCAATGCTGATTACAGCCTCTGTGTCTTTAGCAAATAATTGTGGACACATTTTTAGCACATGCATGATGAGTATTCACACATCATCTGTGGTGCATGGATAATTGACGGAATACCATTCGGCCACATACCCAATGTACGGTACTTATGGTGAGTGTAGATCATATTGTGGACATGCCAGTCTCATCCATGACATGGCATGCTAAAACACAACTGCATATTTAAACACTACACATACCCAATGTGTGTCATATGACCTAGCCACTCAATAGCATCACAAGACATATATGTGTCAGTTGTGCAAATGGTGACCAGTATGCATATTGTTTAGAGGTGCATATGTGTGCACACATGCAACATTAAGGTGTATAGCAATGAAAGCTATGTTTAGTACTGTGGTTACAATAACTGGATGGGGTATAGTACCATAGGCCATCATCCTGAAGCATCTTGGGGTCACTCAAGGCTACAAATGTTTCCAAAACCAACACTAATCATGCTGTGCCGGAACTGTACTACCTTGGCTAAATTCACCATTTCACAACAAGTTGTTACGTGAGTTTCTAAGGAGGCCAATAAGGAGCATTCCCTGACATGAATGTGTAGTGTGTTGCAGAGTGTTTAAATGCCCCATGATAGGCCTCTACCCCTCAGGTATATTATGTGTAATGTGTGGATGAGATTTTGGATACTGGAGTGTGTCTTTACAGAGGGTTTGGGAATCCTTTATGTGTAGCATGTTAAAATGCTCTGTATATGACATAGATGTGTATGTTATGTGCATGTTGAGTATCAACTGTGCCTATCCAATGGTCACTACAGTCTAGCCACATTTGTTTGAGATGGTCTGAGTATTATACATGTTTGAGGCAGCTAATCACATTAGTGAGATGTGCGTGCTCTTACACCAAACATGCGCAGCATGCATTATGGGTAGGTGTGTTACACGTGTACATGGCCTACACCTTAACTATGACATGCACTTTTTATTTACAATAATAAATGTAGAACATACTCACCAGCATCTGTCCGCTGCCTTGATGTCACCCCAGAGGAACCTACATAGAGATGAAACAGTTTGTCAGTGGCCACAACTGTGGCATTGCTACTGTGTGTTTGCAATCTTACAGTACAACAGTTTACATTCACAGGGCTACAGATTATGTTCCAAATAATCAGTATTGCACAACAACAGGTTCCACATCTTTGAACAACACTCCACATCTCACATATGCATGATCTACCAATACAGATAACAGTAGTCTACAGATATGCAATGTTACCTGCATGCTCCATGTGTGCTTGCTGGGTGGCTCCAACCTTCATCATGGTGTATGTCTGCTGCTGTTGTTGGTGGGCAGGTGCCACCAGGCTCAGGAGCAGCTCCCCCACTCTGGTGAGGGGGGGTGGATATTAACACCACCTCCTGTTGCAAGCTGTTGTCTACGCACATCAGCAGCATGCTGACGGACATGTCTGAGAAGATCACTGCAGTGGTGGCATACCTGCTTATATGTCTGGTTATGCAGGCCTACCTCATTTACCCTGCAGACAACATCTTGCCACATTGCAGTATGCTCCTGCTGGTCCTGGCTGGTTCAAGCGAACATGAGATGGTAGTGCTGAATCATACTGCTAGTAATGATATCGTCATCAGCACTACTGTAACTGGGGCTTCTGTGATGGGCCATGATCCCTGGTAGATATAAATACAAAAATATGTCTGAGCAAGTCATATGGCACATTTAACATTATACAGTATAGATATCACTGAACTGCCATATATAGCAACCTATAAGCTAACCAAGAGTGAAACACTGTAACTGCCACTTATCACTGCTCACCCCACAACTGCTTGAAAGTGCCTTGCTCACTCTCCATCTAATGAACCATGTTCTGCACAGCAACAAAATAAAATCACTATATAAGACTATACAAGAGTACCTGGCACACTGTATGTAACACGATGCACCACCTAGCCACAGCAGATATACATCAAGCTGATGTGTAAAGAAATATATCATCCATCACAATCAGTGTAAGGTCCAGTAAATGTATTACTATTATACCACACAACTTGTTAATGGCAAACCCGTGGCCAAAATATGTGCACAATTGGGAATATAGGTCACATACTGCTGTAGTACACTACGAATGTTGCTAGATACGCAGGTATATGTTTTATCACACATATGTCAAAGGACATGTTACAGACATACCCACATACACAGCAGACATAATTACAGGACACAAAGGTATGACAACCCAGATAACCTTTCAGTGTGTACTATACAGTACTGTTTGTCAGTACTTACACAATCTTAATCTTAAGAAATGTAATCTGTGATGAATACAGGAACCACACAAAACAGTGGATGCAAGCAATGTGGACATACACCATACTTTGCTGTACAGGCCCAGAGCTTCAAGTAGTACTACAGTACACACAAGATTTGGATTCGACATTGGTACCAATCAATAATCATAGATGTAGTGCTTTAGCCTCCAATGACACACCCTAGTTAAAACCAAGGGACTTAATCACACTGTATGCAATAGCACTTGTTCTGCCTAGCAAAAGAATGCACAGCTTTTGCTTGGATCAAAGCAAGGACCCATAATACCATGACATAAATAGTTTCCCACTAAGCTATCCCACAGATACATATCTTTGACATATTCACAGTCAGTCAACAGTACAGAGAATCTATTGCAACAAGTAGATGTAGGTGTGTGAGTATATATATATATATATATATATATATATATATATATATATATATATATATATATATATATATAGATATGTGTGTGTAAATATACATATACACATTCATTGGTCTACATATACATATATATATGTAGGCACATATATATTTCACCTTTCATAGTGAGAATATCAATTATACAATTATACAAAGGATGTAAGGTGTACAGTAATGTAATAAAATCGCACAGTCTTGGGATAAATGCATTGAAGGTATTCACAGCCCAGGTAGCTTTAGCAGGCCTTACTGGCTTCCACATTGCAAACTGAACAAATTACCCACAGTATTTAGCCACCACATGTCATATACCAGCACTGTATGCTCTCTTGTTTGTCACACACTAAAACCTACATACAAATATGCGCATACTAACCTTCACCAGCATATATATCTCCACCCTTCACAAACAGTTGCAATATGTCCCCTGCTCTATGCACATATGCAGATGTGAATATATATGACACATATATATTTCTCTGTATGTGCGTGGCATACACACACAAGGTCCGCACTGTTGTAAGTCCCTGGACCTCACAGCTGAACTGTTGGGCCTTGCTGCAACACAAACAGGTGTCACATATGAACACACACTAACATTAAAGGGGGGGTATATATGGCTATAGATGCTAGATAAGCATACTAGACTGTTACAGCAATTGCCAGTGCTAAGCTACACTTTAATATGACTATCATGCATGTGTTGCTCTGTCACACCCATGTTTATATAATGTCAGCGCTAATCCCCTCAGTAGCCATTGGCCACACTACTGTACAGAACACAGATAACATGGATCAGATCTTTGACATTTAATGCTGAGCTACACATTTCACAGGTATGTCCCACTGCCAACAGGTACGCACAGTATTGTCCATAGCAGTAGTTAAGCAGAACATCTGTACATAAAGAAGTACTGCTGCTACATATGACTGGTTCACATTATGTAGACTATTCTTCAATAACATCTATTATATGCCAGTAAATACATATGTGTCACATACCTTTCCTTTGTATGATTTGGTAATATTTCTTTTTCTTTTTCCTTTTCTCTGTCTCTCTGTCTCTGTCTCTCTCTCTCTCTCTCTCTCTCTGTCAGTCTCTGCAATAGAGTGATGAGTTTGTTGGCAGAGATTGCAGCCTGCTTTTGTAAGAATTTGCACATGAGCATGTGATGGCCTCTGCACCAGTTGGTGGCCACCATTTGCTAATTGCATGCAGCCTGCTGTGTAGTAATTGCAGTAATCACTGTCATAGCAACCCAGTACTATAAATTGCTAACTCATGTAGGCGTGGCCCTTTCAGCTTTCCAAGATGGAGATCATCCTTGTTTGCTGTGGACTTCCTTGTTTAAGACAAAAGGTTAGTATCGTTCTTATATAAGAAGCCAGGGGTGTAGCCAGAGATTTACATTTTGTACTCAGACCTAATGTTTCTGCTTCCAATACCCACTTGTCAGTGTAGAAATGTACTCACCCCTCAAAATGCCACCCCATGATACATGGAAAGATGTACTTTCTTTTCAACTGTTACAATTAACTGCCATACAAAGGTAGTTATTGAGATGTATTCCTTTGGCACAAGAATTGTTTGTGAACTGCTATACTGTGAATATTCATTTACTCAGTTCTAAACAGTTTGTGCTTTTTTAGTGTTGACATTAGCACAAGCTGCTCAGAAAAACTGCACACATTTCAGTACTGTGAGTATGCTTGCCTACATCCTTGATAGACCTTGCACACACAGGTGTATTCTACATTTGGGTAGGGTTGCAGAAGTACAGAGAGCGTAAGTACTATTGTGTGGATTTTATCTTGCTGGACATACAGGGTTGCTGTGTACATGTTAGTTTATCAAGGCAAGTAGTCTGTCTGTGTAACTCCCAACTGTGGACCTATCCACATGATAGCCAGTCTGTGCACCACACAGGTATTTTCAGCAATAGAGCAATGGCATTCTTACAGTTGGTTGCTACCAGTACATGGCTACATCCATTTGTATTTCAGTGTTGTATTCCTACATAAGGGTATGCTTCTAAAACTTCTTCCATAGCTATTTGCACAGTGTGTAACAGCAGAAAGGCTGATTCGCATCTGTGTTTCTGCCTCTGCCAGACCTCTCAACCACTCAGGTACATATTTGAACAGACTCAGGGAAAAGTAAAGAAAAAGTCAGGGACAGTCAGGGACACCTTTAAAATATTAGTGCCATTAAGTTGAGACATTGACAGAATCAGAGCATATGAACTAGTACACCTTTTCTGAAGTAAAAGAAGTGTCCAACCCTTAATTATTGTCATTATTCAGTAAGTGTAATTCACCACCTTCCTGGCCAAAGTCAGTAGTTTTCGGAGGGATTCAGAGGGACAGAGCTAAAATTTGTTTCAAAATCAGGGACATCCCTGAAAGTTAGGGAAAGTTGGGAGGTATGGCCTCTTCCCTAAACAGATATGCCAGTGTTTGTCCTGCTGTGATACTGTGTGGGGTTGTAAAGTGATGGTGTAACATTATTTCCTGCTAGAATGGCTGCTTCTCTTATCACAGTCATGTAATGTAATCCCACAACAACTTTTGGTCAACATCCACAGAACAAGTTGTGTGGCATGGTATTCCTATTTCTCCTTTCCATTCACTAATTCTTATGTATGATATATTTATTTAAGCACCAACTTGAGGTATATCTACTGTGGCTTAGTGGTACTTCATGTTGTGTAGTGTGTGCAAGATCCTGGGTTCAAGCCTTACGGAGGTGTTTTATTTTGCTCCTGAGCAGAACAAGGGCCCTCACATACAGAGTGACTAAGGCACTTTTAAGCAGTTGTAAGTGGGTTTGCGAGGGTTTGCGTATTGCTGCGCATTGCTTAGCGAAGTGCAAACAAGCACAAACTCATGCAAACCCACTAACTACTGCTTAATAGTGCTTACTCCAGTTAACCCCCGTGCTCATTTCTTTGAAAGAAAATAAAAATGGGGAGATAGGAAAGTGGTGAAAAAGGGGCACAAAGAGTGAAGGACAGTATGGAAAATAGCTTGGGATGTGCAGGACAGGTGTAGGGAAGGTCCATAGCTGCCCATTTCTTCAAAAGCAACAGCTGTGCATATGCAATACATTTGGAGGTAGATATGAAACCTTCAACCCCTGAGAGAGGGGTGAAGACAACAAAGTATGTTGTAATGCCAATTAAATAACATTTGATGTGTCCAGTGGACATGTGTGCAAAATTGGCAGCTATGTATGGGGCGTAATTTTTTTTTTTTTGGGAGCAGATTCCCCCTTTTTTTCAGGTGAGAGTGGAATGTGGGGTAGGGGAAGTAGGTATATTTGGGGAGGTACGTTGGGGAGGTAAAGAGACAAGGCAAACAAGACGCATACAGGGGCGGTATATGACACATGTGGTGGGTGAACACCTTTGATGGGGAGGGATGTTTGGAAATCACAAGCCCATGAGCCCCCAGATGGAAATAGTGGGACTGGGGTCCCCAGCCATGGGTAGTCACCACTGCACCTTCACGGCCCAGAGGATGGCTGTGCTGGGGGCTGTGTAGGGGGGGCAGGCTGACCTGGGAGTTGCGCCACTCGGGCCTCAAGCTGGTGTAGAGGTTCTGCAACAGAACATTCAATCTCTCTACGCACCACAGCCCGGACCATTTGAAGGGTGATAGGTGCCTCTCCTCCACCCACGCTTGCATGGGGGGGTCAAGCCCCATCCCCTGCAGTGCTTCCACCCAAAGGTGGCACAGGGCCAACGGAGGAGGAGGTCCCAGGCTGGGCACCAGATCTGCTGGTGCCAGGTGCCATGGCCAGCTGAGGTGGGACCGACCTTCCCATATGAACTATGTTTTGGAGAGTTTAATAAAGATATGGGTTAGTAACTGTCAACAGCATTCCCTATTAGTTATAACAGCATGCAGAAGTATTCCCATTAACCCAACACACCAGATTTTCAACAGTTGAAAAGCAAGCATAACATATGCATATATAGAACAATAGTGGACATTACAACAGCATGCAGGTTGAATTGATGGCAACAGGCCACCAATATTGTGGTATTTTAACAGGGCACATGCATAGAAATAAATGCAAATATTTATAAGCCAATATGACGTATGTCCCAACAAATGTTTTGAGATTAGACATACTGATTTAGGTGTGGAATTGCATTTTTTATGCACATACAGTAGGGTGGAAAAAGATAGCTCAGTTAACAACTTATATATCCTTCTAGTTTTCACTAAATTCCTATTAACTGCAGTTATATGTCCCTTACATGTATTATTACACTACCCAATGTCCTTATATTGTACAATTGGATTTTGCTAGATCATTATATACATGAGCTGTATCTTACATACAAACTGTTCAAGATGCAGATGTTACTGCAACATATTTTGAGAGTTGCTCACACACACTGCTGCTAAGATGGTACACTAACAGCTCTACTTTCATATAATTATCTAGATATGTTCAGGTGAAAGTATCAGTTATATGTTAACAGTTCCCTACATTAATGGCAGCATACTGACATTTCTGGGGAACACAATACCAAGCTACTCATGTTCCAGATTAACCTGTACATGCTGGGCATGAACCAACAGTTTAGGGCTGTAAATATTCATAAAAGCTACTGGCATTCCCTTCATCCACGTTATATGGGCCTACCCAAGTGTGGGTTGACACTGCTTAATACAACACTACTATTTGTAGAATGCAACAGTACAACAACGTATCAAAGAAAATGACACAGATGCACTCCAGGAATTATACATTTATTAAAGGATTATTACAGCTTTATCTATTGGGTTAAAACACTTTTTGAAGGCTCTCTCATTTATTTTATAAAACAGTACATGCAGAATAATTACTAACCTGCCTGATGACAAAGCCTTTGCAGCCTATCTTCATGGGCTTGCTGGTTCATAGCCCGGACACCTGCAGCTGTGAAGTAAATGCAGTGATATTGAGACATACCTATCCATAGTATAGACAAGCATAGCAATTCTTAACTACTTAATACAATGGCTACTTACTCAGTACTGGGGCATTAGGCATCGCACAGGATTCCTGGATCCACTGGTCCAGTTGATCCTCCCTACGTCACTTCAGGTCAGAATAATAGTGCCTGACCTGCTCACCAGTCAGAGGACACCAGTGGCACTGGTGAGATCATGAGCAAGACTGTTCCAGGCCTCCGTTTTATATTGGGTACCCTGGTACTGGCCTCGCAGGAGTCTTTCCTTATTATTGTGGACAAGGAGCCCAACCATTACTTTGGACTTTTCAATGCCCCAGCGTTGCATTCTAAATCGAGTGCCTTCTCCAACATCGACCATGCTGACTGCAGAAGGAAGCTACAACCAGTTATAGCAAGTATTCCCACCTGTGGAGCTTAAATAGGCCTCATTTCCCACACTTATTTGTGATTGGCCAGTTTTGGAAAAACTCAGCTATAGGCACGCCTGCTTAGCTGATGTTGGCAATGTTTAAAATTCCTTTGATAGATATGTGTCTGTTGAAAGTGCATGTTTATAAAATGCTGTCATGGCTTAGTGGTTAATACTGTGACTATAGTGCACAGTATCCTGAGTTCGAGCCCTGTTGCTGATTTTCCTACTGGGAAGACCTGACTGGTTAAGGTACAGTAAAGGAGGTGTGGCCATGTTTAACCGACTTTGCTCAACTTTGCCCGACTTTGCCCAACGTTGCTCGACGTTGCCCGACATTGTGCTGGTTAGTACGGTGTGCAGTTGTACACAATTACATTGTGGTTGTGCTGGTTAGTGCTGTGTGCAGCTACACGCAAAGACTGTGCTGGTTAATGCGGTGCGCAGCTACAAGCAATTGGATTTAAATATGCTCAGTACTGGTAAAATGTGCTTAGCAGTACTTTATATTGCTTAAAATAGGGTACTCATGCCTCAGAATGCATAACCATTTCACCTTCATATATATATAATTTGTTCACTATTACATTTAACTTTTCAATGCTTTGTACAAAACTTATACATAAAAAATTTCAGGAAATATTTTTGTATACAGATTTCCAACAGAAAATGGAACATGCAGTAGTGGGACTGGAACTGAGAATGCCTTCTCTTTGTGCGAAGGCTCTAACCACTACACTATCGCTATTTTGCTTAATTTGCATATATTTTTCTTATTATCCTCTTCTGGTGTCTAAGCTGCTAACTGTAGCTAAGCAGTGGGCAAACCCATGCAAATACGGGCAGCTATATCGGATGAAATAAAAAAAAAATCTTTCTATTTTTAATTTTGTCAGTTGTTTAACATATGGGGGAGTGTAGTGTTACATTGTGCACATGTGAGTGGACTTGCTCATGTAACTTGACATTGCGGCATTTCTTCATTGCAGAGGCATGGATTTTTGGACTGCTCGGCAGTCCGACATGCCCCCTACACTCGTCCACACTCCGTGTAAGCTTTAGAGTTGAGGCAGCGTGCCCTCATTAATATGCATGGTGCGCTGCCGTCATACTCTTAGACTGGCACTTCCGTGTAAGACTAATCTAGTCTTACACGGAAGATTAGTAAATCCTGGGGACTGTCTTCTAACAAACCACCTTATATCATCAACTGCATAACTGTGGTCAATAAATAGGACTGTTAAGCAGTATAGGCTGCCAACTGAAATACAACTGCAGATCTAAAACAAAGAGCCCAATATATAGGTATATACATATACATGTCTACTTCAAATTAATAAAAGAACACTTACCCGAAAATGAAATCGCCAAGACAAAATGTCCGAAACCTGATTTTACTGAACAACCAGATTGCCAAAACTTTTCTCAGAGTAAGTGTCTAGTCAACTAATATTTCATGAAGAATCACATCAGACTATCTCTAACTCACCCAGGTGGGGGGCTACACACCCCACACCCCACAAAGTGGGGGAGCTGCACCCCCCACACCCTTAACTAAATATACCAACTCTGCGATCGTACTATAGTGGGGAAAAGGGCAAATTTCCCCATGTTTACAAACTAGATACTTACCCTGAGAAATGGTTTGGCAATATGGTCATTCATTAAAATCAGGTTTCGGACATTTCATCTTGGTGATTTCATCTTCAGGTAAGTGGGTTTTCATTAATTTAAAGTAGACCCACATATAGATACATACACACAGTAACAAACACACACAAAATTAATAAAGCACTCCATCCACCCACTGTGCTTATTAACATCATCCAGTACCCTTCTCCTGTCAGAATAATACTGATGACTGAAGATAATAAATGCTCTAGTGTCAGCTATTTATACTCAGGACAGGTAGATGCTGCTGAGCAGACTGCAACTGGGCTTCTAAAGTAAATTTCATTGTAAAGATACAAAATAAAAATGAGCGTTGCATTCACCCAGTACACTCACTAGCCACTGTCTAATACCCTTATGTCAAATATACTTTACATGCATTCAGGATCAAAAACAGTAAGGGAATTTCCCCAATGTCCTGGCTAAATTTCCTATAATGGTACATATACCTCCTCATGTCTTTCCTGAAAAGAAGTAACTAGCCTAGTGTGACCTACATGGTCAATGAAGGATAAATACTACTTTTTGATGATTTTCCCCTAAAAATTGTCCTTCATAAACAACGGCAGTTTTTCTCAAATCTCCCACTGCAGACCCATTGTCCAGCACCTCCCAACCCCTTACTTTATACAGATCTGTAGTATGATCCTCTCTGCACCAAAGACCATTTATACTCTTCAGGGTCCAGATCTTTACTGATGTGTATTATTTTATATAATTTCCCATGAGACTTTGAACAGATTTCATAATTATTTTTAGCATTCAGAGACAATATTTTCCATTTAACATCTACATACCTTCATCTCAGAATCTATGCCATTTTCAATTAGCAATTCTGGTGAAAAAATACATTTCTTACAGCCAGTGTGAAACTAAGAGTTAGGCTAAAACTGACCAGTGACTTTTCATATTTTATGTTTCATAGTTTTGTGACAGTTTTGTCTCAAATTATTACCAATTACCAAAGTTATGAATTTGCATTCAATTTGAAGAACATTTCATTATAACTTTGTGAAATTTCAGAATATTTTATCAAATAATTCTTTGGGACATTACATCCTGAGTAAATATACTGTGTTTCTGGCATTTCTGTTCTAAAAAGATGACTGCAGATAGAAAGTATTGATCCGTTTACAAATATAAAGTCATTGTTTAAGATAAACTTTGCACAAAGTAACTTCAGACTTCGTGGTATAAACAAATAAGATGAGCATTCTGAAAACTTTGCCCTAAAATATTACTGAAGGTAAAACACTTCTTTATAACTTTATTAAACTTTACCATCCTTATCTACAAGACTTCAAGAGCTAAATGGCACAGAAAGCTGCAGTACCAAGAAAATATCAGTCCGGGACAGGAATGTGATATAAAGGAACTTAAACTTGAGGGCGTGTATAAATATTTGAGAACTGAAGGACTGAAAATAAATCATGAACAAATATGAACAAAATATAGTAAGGTATATTTTAGAAGACAAAAATGAATACTGAAAACAGTACTTACATCTAAGAACAAAGGCCAAGCTATAAACAAATGTGCTGTTCCTGTTCTAACTTACAATTTTGGGGTGATTGTCTAACCCCAGATGTGTTGGATTAGTTGGACAGGAAAACAAGAAAATGCTTCAATCATATCAAATGATATTTTTAAATCAATGCATACCAATTTTATATATTGCTCATTCTGAAGGAGGTGTGAAACTGATTAGATGTATAGATCTGCAATGGTAGGACTGCATACATAATTGCTGACTTCACCAGATCCAAACTTAATGAAAGTTTTAGAAATGAAGAGAACAAATGTAAGATGACTTTCCTGCTAAGTTTAGCAAAAGCATATTACTGTCAAGTGGGAATGGAAACCAAACCAGAAGTACACAAAAAAATCAGACAGCAACTGAATGTGCAAAAAAATAAGAGATAGAATATAATGAGAAGGCTCAGATGAGAAGACAAGAAATGTAGAAAAGTCATAAATATAGTTGCAAGTACAGCAATCTTCTGGCACAACCTCATGTCGATCAGGATCTGATGCAGGAATAGTTAAGGAGAAGTGAATTTAAATCAAAAGATAAAAGGTTAATATTAGCAGCCTAGGATAGTAGACTATATTAAACGTGTGGGAGAAACAGGCAAATGCAGGTTGTATAAAACAGAACTGGAATCAGTCGCAGATCTTGTTGCTGGGTGTGATAACACTAATGGCAGAGGGTCTGTATACTGAAAGGCATAATAATGTGGTAAGACTGTTGGGTTGGGGATTGTGCAAACATTACAATAGTAAAGTAGTTGAGAAGCATTGGATAAATGAACCACAAATTATTACAGAGAATGATGTTTATATCACATGGGATTACCCATAACCAACAGTTAAAATAAATAGATGCTAGAAAACCGGATATAGAAGTCCATGAAAAGAAGACAAAATTAGCATTGCTCACTGAAATTGCTACATTGTCATTACATTTACAATGTCTTATGTACAGACAGACACAAAGTTATAAAATACCAAGATTTGCAGGGAGAAATTTTGGCAATGAGGAAGAAGGATTCTCAGACAGTTCCAATGGTAGTAGGAGCAATGTGTCTCATAAAAAATGTACAGTCTTATTTAGACATGGTACCAATACACGTAACTCCATATGAATTCCAGAAGGAGTCAATTCTGAACATACTGTGGTGGCTGTGAAGAGCACTTTTAGCCAACATCAAAGATTGAAACAATATTAATTTCATGAACTTTAATCATACTTTGACTTAGGAATGGGGTCAATTCCTATCAAGGTATTAGAATCTGAGAAGATGTGGAGAAATTAAACCATGAGAAAACAAGTTTGGTCAATTTACTTTCTTTGTCCACACTGCTAAGCAGAGAATTAAAAAAAATATATATATGTATATACATTCATCAGCAGTAAACAGCTCCATGGAGCAGAACAATGCGATATATTACCTTTTTGAAAAAATAATCCAAAAATGTGAGGTAAATGTCTGCAGACATTCTATCTACTCAAACCATTTAGATTTTCCACAAAAAATAAAATGGCAGAGAAAAAAACTGGCAGATATAGCAATATTGATGATCAATCCATATCAGCTATGGCCCTGCTTTACCAGCACCCAATCATGGATTATAGCCAAACTATAAAACTATGAAATCTGGGGCCAAACAATCTCAGACAAAATGGAAAAGGTGAAAAGAAACATAAAACGGATCCCTTACATGTGCATTAGCAGCACACAGGAAAAAAAAAGATGAATGCCATAACGACAAACTCTGTTTCCAACAGGAAATCAGCCGATGCAGCTTCTAAATCACACCAACAATTATTCACTTGTTATGGGAGATTTAACCCTTCTTCAAGTTGATGTGACTGTGGAACTGATATTTATAAGTCTTGGGGGGGTGGAGAGTTTGCCCCCCACCCACACACATCAGGGTGCAAGGGGGCATTTTTCACCCTTGTGAGTTCTGGCCTTTTGTTTTTCACCCTTTCTGGCTAGTCATCAATTCATAGTAAAACACATAAAACTCTCCTTCTTTCTCTTCTGTTGGAGTCCAGCAAGTCACAATAAGGCACACAATGTGTGATCTAGCCAGTACCAATAAACAGAAACATTGACAAAAGGAAGCATGCCATCTTGTTTCATTGTTTCTACACAACAGTAGGATGTGGCAAAGGACAAGTTTCCTGAAGTAAATCACTTGGGAGACAGTACATTGCAAACGTAGAAAACAGATCTCAATTTTTTCAACATCTAGCACACTATGATCTCTTAACATTCTTAGAACTTTGTAGCATGAATAATATCTTTCTTCATCAAAATCATACCTGGTCCATCTTGCCTTTGTTAACAAGGTTAACAGAATAATGCTGTGTTTAGGGGCATATGAACACAAAAACAGAAAATGTAGTATTGTGATTAAAAATATGGGTATGTTAAGCAAATAATTTCTAGACAAATAGCTACCCAATGTAAGACACATCACTGAAATAAATTGTTTAAAATTAAAATTAAGAACAGGGTAGGTGAGAAAAGGTACAAAGATAACATCAAGGTCTTTGTGTTCCTAGATGGCTTTATGGCCTGATCAGAGAAACTGAAAATAGGAAAATACAAAACCTTATGTGTTTTACTGGATTAAAACAGCAATGTGTTGTGGATGGCTGTGGCAGCAATGTTCTTTCTATAAAAAAATTACTTCTTCACAAATAGTAATTTCCTTTTTAAGACCAATATCTTAAACATTGTCTAGAAGCAACTTAAAACGTCTTCATGTGATGGTGATCAATTTTAATCAGAAATCCCACCAACTCATTTATGATTATTGAAATGAGTTGTTAGGGATCTGTTAAAGATATGGTTTAAAGACACAAAAAGACTTTCATTTTTTGTATAAAAAGTGTTTGAATGCTTCTTCATGCATGCCAACACTTTTTATGCAAAAACCAAAGGCCATTTCACTCCAGTTTACAAATAAAAGTCTTAACTTACACAGCCATGTTTAGGTATTAATATTAGAAGGTGGGAAGGAGACGGTTATGGCACTTTGGATTCCAGCACTTATTTTGCTGGATTATGGTGGATAAGTAATTGTGCATTAAATTATGTAATTGCCAGGCTGTTAAATTACCATAATTAGGGCTAGAACTAAAAAAATAATGTCCTCAAAAAGCAAATAAAAAAGAAAAAAAACATACATGCCATTCATTTTATTTCATTAAGTGTATCAAGAACTCCTTGCTACTGTTCAACAAAGCGTATTGCTACAGTTTCAGAAGGAGTCCAAAAACTCCTTCCTACATCACTACATAAGTTCATAAGTTCATAGGTAAGTACTAGGCTAGCTGTCCTTGTGGTCATTTAAGCCTAGCAAATTTCCTTTTAGTGCTTGAATTAATATATCCTGTTTGGTGTTAGATTCACCTTACCCATCCAATGGAATATAATTATATAGTACCCCTAGTGAGAATAACTTGGATCATACTACAGATAATTTAAGGGGATAACACATTTAAGTATTGTACCATTAGTGGTACAACAGGAAGTCCTGGGGTACTTTTTCTATTACCCATCCAGAGAACCAAGTTGCACTTGAATATGGACAGGGATGACCTTTGTTTACGTGAACGCAGACTCTGTTCTAATGCGGTGGTATCCTCAGAGAGATATACTTGTCCTGCCAAAAAGTTCTGTTGATGATACAGAAGAGGTTTAGATCCCTGTACCAAGTATTCCTGATGCAATTTAACTTGCTGATGTGCAGTAGGTCCATCAGTATTGGGTCAGGGGATGCCTTGTATGCCAGACACAGATTACATCTTAGCAGTCTGTAGGATACTGAGTATAGTGGCAGGGTTTTAAGAAGGCCCATGTAGAACATATTGTTTAGTCCTTATACCCTTTTACTAAGATATGTCTGGGGACATTCTAGCTGTTTCATTTGTCTCAAGATACATGCCAAAGGGGGCATTATACACAATGACAAGGCCTAATTAGGGAAGGGTAAAGGGGAGCAATCATATTACTATATCTAGTCACGATCCCTTTGTTTATTAGTTACACAATGTAGAAAGACTCTCTTATGACAGTAGACACATGTTGTTCAAAAGTTAGTTCACTGTCCTGATAAGTTCCCAAATCCTAAACAACTGGGCAAACCTCTCAGGGGCATATTGTCAATGTGGTAGTTCTCCATGGTAGATAACTTCCCAAAGAGTACAATAATGCATTTTTTGGCATTTATTTTCATGATTCTGACACCATTTATTTGTTTGGTACAAATCTTCCTGCAAGATGGCTCAGTAATTTGTAGATTTCCTAGCTTGCAATCATCTGCAATCTTAGTCAGCCAGACCCCTTTGGCATTGGCTTTTATATTAGAGAAGTAGATGCCAAAGAGGAGAGGTCCCAGTATTGAACCCTGGGGGACTCCACTGGTACCTGGTCTCTTTGTTGATCTCCTGTGTCCTATCTGTGAGTCAGGTAGCAAATAAGTGGGCACTGTAGAGGCTTATTTCCATTATATTTAGTTTATCTACAATGCCCTAGTGAAGGATTGTGCCAAAAGCTTTGCCCAGATTGAGGTATGGGGGAGTGTGCAGTTTTACCTTCATCCATTACTTTAATTACTTTTTCAAAGAATTCCTCCAGTTTAAGTAAGCATGGCCTGCCCTTGACAAATCCAAAAAGAGAAGGGTCCAATGTTGGGAGGTTCCCTATGTCTTCACTGATTAGTTCCATGATAAGTCTTCATGACTTTGCATATGAGTCTGGTCAGATGTATGGGCCTATAATTGCTTGGGTCTGTGGAAGGTCCTTCCTTATGTAGGAGAACATCTGTAACTGTTCTCCATTCACTTGGTGCAAAACCTGTATGGAGGTTGAGGTGAAAACAGTGTTTTTAGGGGGTGCCTAAATCATGCTTCATGCAATTATTTAAGATACATAGAGGGATATTGTCAGGACCCATCACTACAGTATTTTAGCTTTTGATAGAACTTTCAGGACCTGGTCTTTGTGTGATAACTGGAGGTGAGCTGGTTTCAGGCATATATAGTGTAGGACAGATAGACTGTAGACAGGGGTAAAGTCTTAGCTGAATTTATTGCCCAGTAGGTTAGCTATATATTCACCTGAGTGCAGGTAACATCATTCACAATCAGCTCAGTGCATTGCTGCATTGTGCTTCTGAAATTACTAACATAACTAAAAAAGGATTTGTGATTACGTTTGGCTTTGGTTGGTATTTTAGCCTCAAACTTGACTTTGGTGGATTTTATTAAGCCCCTGAGTTGATTGTTTATTTCAGTGATGAGGGTTCTGTCATTTTAAGAATTACACCTTTTACTTTTGGCCAAAATTCTCTTTCTTTTATTGTAAAGCATAGTGAGGTGTGTTAATTGAGATTGGTAGGGATTTGAAGATTGCCAATGCATCACTTAGGAGTAGACAGTTTGTCTTTGAGAAATTTCTAAAAATACCTTGGATAAAAGAGGTCATTGGTTTCAATTTTATCTCAAAGGAGACAGCTTTCTATTCAGATCTAACAAGTGATGAAGATAAACAAGGGATGGTGCAAACTACCCCACATTAGTAAGGAGAACATCCAGGATGTTGTCCCCCCTAGTGAGCACTCTGACTAATCATTCCAGGGTATGTATATAGAGAAAGTCAAGGAATCCCTGGGTATGCGCTCTAGTGGTGGTGTAGGTTTTCCAGCATATAGTTGGATAGTTTAGATC
Source organism: Protopterus annectens (assembly GCF_019279795.1). Lineage (NCBI taxonomy): Eukaryota > Metazoa > Chordata > Ceratodontiformes > Protopteridae > Protopterus > Protopterus annectens. Next base: position 1,758,795,688 of record NC_056725.1, read on the forward strand.
ACCTAGAAAAAGGGTACTGGGTTTAATATTGAGTGATTCCAGTTCTTCTAGATAGACCTTCTGGTTTTCTAGGTCCATAAACAGAGTTGCATAGCAGCTGTAGTGACAAATAGGCTGCTTAAATGTCATACTACTGCAATGATAGCACAGCAGTTCCTTCAGGGATAGAGGAGGATCTGATCCACAGCTAGACCAAAGCACTATTGTGGCCTTAAATACCTACACTCAGGGCTGCCACACCTCTCACTCTGTTACAACTCTGACTTAAATTTCAGAAACCATAGTCTGCACACCTTGACTGCACCTTGATATCTTGTACAAGAAAATTACATTTTTGTATTTAGTGTCAGCCCATTGTTTCTGACTACCTGAAATATTGCCACACACATGAATTGTGTTCTGATTCTGTTTTCCCAGGTACAGTAATGTTATCCGCAACATCTATTGTGCCCTGCAGTATATGCTGTATAGTGTTTTGAAAATGCAAATGTATATACTCTAAATATTTACATTTTACATCTCCTCATTCGTAAGCTTGCAGTAAATGATATAACTTTCCTATCCTTGGGATGTAATGCTAACTAATGTCATCCTGATTTGAAATCCAATGTGTTTAAAAGTGTTGCTCTCTTCATAGGTAAGCTAATGTCATCAAAAGTTGGTTTCCAATATCTGCCCTTAAAGGTAGTTGTATTGTGCATATCTTTACTTCTGGAATTTTTGGCTTGGGTAGTATAGCAGTTGGAAAAACTCACTTTCTTGATTTTGTAATTCATATGGGAAATGGGTTAGTAAGCATTTTGCAGTCCTACTAATTGTGTCTTTATATATTCCCTACAAATCATTGAAGGAACTTATATATTGATCCCCCTTGTAATCACAAAACCAGAAATCAAAAATGTATCAGCATTTCCTATTATCAGCAGTATAGAAAAAAAAAAAAAAAGTAAATGTTCCTGCATTGGAGCAATCCCTCACTTCCCCAAAACCTCCTGTTATAAATCTATACTAACTCTGAGATTACAGAAGTACAAAGAAAGAGAAACAGCTTGCAGTATTTTGTAATCTGACACATATGCTGTCCTTAGAGTTGCTCAATATAGTATAGTATACAATATTTTCAAAAGTCCTAGATATTCAGCAGTATTATAACTTAAAATCAAATTCCGCCTTCCTTTAATAACATATATTTCCATTTTAGCATTTCCGGAGTTGGCTGATATTGTCATATGAAAATCAGAAAAGTGATAGTGGTTTTGTATTATTACATGAAAAGGTTTCAACTATCATATCCTTCAGAACTAGATGTGGACCTAAACTAAAGAATGCATTGTCATTCATGGTAATAACTGCTGAAACAGAATTAAAACAAAAGATTAGTTTGTTTGGGAAGGACACAGTAATCTGTGGCTGTAAATTATCGACGGACTAGGTACAATATATCTAAACAATCTGGCTTTCCATGACTTGTTTGTAACACAAATTTGTAATGATACCTTCATTTTCCATTTGAATACTTCTGCATTTTTTGATTCTATGTGCATCATTCTGGGGGGGGGGGGGGTCCTCCTAAATTTATTTGCTTATGCTTATGTTGGATATATTTATACTGACTCAAAAAAACATGCATTGGTTTCTTTTGACAGTGTGATTAAATTTTATCTTAAAACTTTCTTCCCCAACTCTTGCAGCTGGAATTTTTATATTTCTTTCTCTAGTCATCCTTCATGTTCTATTAAGTAGTATTTATGTGTGATTTAACATATGATCTATTACCTGTTGCATAAATTTCATGTTTTTGTCTGCCTGCTTTACCTTTTCCTTAAACTACTATCTCATACATTTTATCACGTTTGAGTCATTTTAAAGAAAAAATATGTTCTCAATACTTTTCCTTCACAATTTGGTTGACAAACATCACTGAACTATTTGAGTTTAATTTCATTATGTAAGAAAGAATCCATAGCTTTTGACAACATCCTCAACTATAGGAATGTGTGCATTGAATCGGAAGTTTTAATATGCATCCAATAACTATTTCAGATCACATGCCAATAATAACTAAAAAAAATGCCGGGTAATGAAATAAAAATGAGACACTGGTGCTTCCGCATTTATGTGTTAAATAGAGAGGAATTTAAGGAATGGGTATTGGATTAGTAGTAATAGAATATTCCGTACAATATACTTGTGCTTTTCAGTGCATTCTGTATTCTCTGTGCAATAATTGCTTTTCCACATGTGCAATATTTGATGGAGGCTGCTACCAGTGTTATAGAGGTATCTCAGAGCTTGTCAATCTTGTTTAGTATATGTATATATTACTGTACTGTTATACGTCCTTGTTATTCTCTGTAGCTGTATGTGATATATTCACTTGGTACCAGTGTTATAGAGGTATCTCAGAGCTTGTCAGTCTTGTTTAGTATATGTATATGTTACTGTACTGTTATACGTCCTTGTTATTCTCTGTAGTTGTATGTGATATATGCACTTGGTACCAGTGTTATAGAGGTATCTCAGAGCTTGTCAGTCTTGTTTAGTATATGTATATGTTACTGTGTTGTTATACGTCCTTGTTATTCTCTGTAGCTGTATGTGATATATGCACTTGGTACCATTGTTATAGAGGTATCTCAGAGCTTGTCAGTCTTGTTTAGTATATGTATATGTTACTGTACTGTTATATGTCCTTGTTATTATATATAGTTGTATGTGATATATGCACTTGGTACCAGTGTTATAGAGGTATCTCAGACCATGTCAGTCTTGTTTAGTATATGTATATGTTACTGTACTGTTATACGTCCTTGTTATTCTCTGTAGCTGTATGTGATATATGCACTTGGTACCAGTGTTATAGAGGTATCTCAGACCATGTCAGTCTTGTTTAGTATATGTATATGTTACTGTACTGTTATACGTCCTTGTTATTCTCTGTAGCTGTATGTGATACATGCACTTGGTACCAGTGTTATAGAGGTATCTCAGACCCTGTCAGTCTTGTTTAGTATATGTATATGTTGCTGTACTGTTATATGTCCTTGTTATTCTCTGTAGCTGTATGTGATACATGCACTTGGTACCAGTGTTATAGAGGTATCTCAGACCTTGTCAGACTTGTTTAGTATATGTATATGTTACTGTAGTGTTATATGTCCTTGTTATTCTATGTAGTTGTATGTGACATATGCACTTGGTACCAGTGTTATAGAGGTATCTCAGATGTTGTCAGTCTTGTTTAGTATATGTATATGTTACTGTACTGTTATACGTTCTTGTTATTCTCTGTAGCTGTATGTGATACATGCACTTGGTACCAGTGTTATAGAGGTATCTCAGACCTTGTCAGTCTTGTTTAGAATATGTATATGTTACTGTACTGTTATACGTCCTTGTTATTCTCTGTAGTTGTATGTGATATATGCACTTGGTACCAGTGTTATAGAGGTATCTCAGACCTTGTCAGTCTTGTTTAGTGTATGTATATGTTACTGTACTGTTATACGTCCTTGTTATTCTCTGTAGCTGTATGTGATATATGCACTTGGTACCAGTGTTATAGAGGTATCTCAGAGCTTGTCAGTCTTGTTTAGTATATGTATATGTTACTGTACTGTTATACTTCCTTGTTATTCTCTGTAGCTGTATGTGATATATGCACTTGGAACCGAAGCAACTTAATTTTTTTAACTCGCACTGTGCATGGGTATGAATGGCAATAAAGTTTACTTTGACTGACATTATTCAGGAGTTATTATGGAAGATAGAAATTTATTCAGAAAATATAACTTAGGATTGAAACAAAATGAAACTGGGGTTTAAAAATAGGATATAAAGAAAAGAAAAAAAGATATGGTTAAGAAGTAACAATAATTATTTAGAAGCACTGAAAATGTTAAAGTATTGCAGAATAAGGAGAGTTTCATAGAACAAGAAGAGGTGCAAATGCAGAGACCTAATGAGAAAATAAGGCACTATCTGTATAATATATATGAGTTTAGAAGGATTGTTGTTAAGCAACTTTTTTTTATAATAACTACAGTGCACAAAAGCTTTTTGCACAACAGCTCAGGCAACAGAAAATAGAAAAGGTTGTTGCTAAACTTAAGCAGCCTATATCAAGAAAAATAACCAGAGATCCTGTACAGGCATTAGAAACATATCAGAAATTTTATGAAAATTTGTATAAAGCAGATAAATGTGGAAATCAAGAAAAAGTAAAAAATGGAAATATTTATGGAAGAATTAAAAATGTCAAGGTTAGAGGTAGATAAGGCTCAATTATTAGCAATTAGGATATGAGGAGATGAGAGAAAAATGTTGATGTATAACTAATCTATAGTAAAGTTTCCAGAAATAGATGGAATTCCTGTGGAAGTTTGGAAAGAAAGGGATAAAGATCTGGAACATTTTGTTTAACAGTATTTTAAAAGGAGGAGAAGCACCAACAACTGGGAAGAAAGCTCTGGTGGCTGTAATACCTAAAGATAGTAAAGAACCATCAGAATCAGCTTCATATAGTCCTATTTCAATTCTGAACCATGATCATAAAGTGTTTATGTTTATAATGGCTAAAAGAATGGAAAAGGTGTTGCCAAAGTTGATAGATATGGATCAATGGGGTTTTGTGGAGAAGAGTCAAACATTTAACAGCATTAATAAAGCAATGATGATACAGATGGAAGCAGAACGTAAGAAAATACCACTGCTGGTGGGTCTTAATGCAGCAAAAGCATTTGACAGAGTAAGCTAGGATTTTATGAATAGGTCATTGGAAGCATTTGTATTCCCTGACACAATAATAAGGTTGGTTAGGAGGATGTATGAGGGACTGGAAGTAAAAATTAAAGTGGAGAAAGTGCCTCTCTCATAAGTTGTGTTTGAACAGAGGAGCCAGGCCGGGTTATCTTCTTTCCCCTTTGTTATTAGTGTTATGTTTCGAATCATGGGCAAAGAAAATAAGGATATAGAAATTCAAGGCTATAACTGGCATGGTAATCAAGAAAAGTTGCCTTTATTTGCAGATGATATTATTTTGTACCTGATAAAACCAGAAAAGGACATTTCAGTGCTGTTCATAGGGTTCATACATAATTGCTAGGCAAGCTGCCCTTGTGGTCCATTTTAAGCCTAGCCAATTTCCCTCAAAGATAATAATCTAATCCTGCACCTTCTGTCCATGAGGTAAATATTTAACCACTATCCCAACCTCTTCCCTTCTGAGACAGTTTCAAGTCTTTTTGTGATACATAATTAATGAAGATAAAACAAAGCCAATAGCTGTATACTATGTACCTGTAGACAAATTGGTTCAGCAACATCCATATTTATGGGGATGTGATAAAATGAAGTACTTAGGAGTATGGGTTAAAAAGGATTCTGTTATAGCAGCTAATGATATGTAGGAAAAGAATAAACAAAAGATAATATAAAAACTGAGAAACTAGAAGTTCTGTTTTATGGATATGGCTAGCAGGATCCAAGCAGTGAAAATATTTTAGTCCCTTTAGTTTTGTAACTCGATCAGGTATATTTTTGTCAGTCAGAGGAGAAGATGTGAATAGTAATCAATAAAGAGTTGAAGGATTTCATCTGGGGGGGGGGCAAGAGTCAAGTGGGATAAGTTGATTCTTCCACTAGAACTAGGTGGGTTGGGATTACCTGATTTGAAAGGATGTTTTAGAGCTACACAATTAAGACTCCTAAACATAGCACAAACAGAAAGCTGCAATTCAAAGTAGAAAGGGATGGTGATTATGAAATGGGGGAGAAGATAAAAACTAAAGAGAGACTGGGATTTTTGTATGCAGATCCTTAAGGGGAATAACAATAGCCATACAAAATATTATATTCATAAAGTAGCAGAAAGTATTCAAAGAACTAGGCGATCCCTGGAATGGAGAAAGGAAATTCTGCCAATAGGGATGACTGCAACAAGGGTTCAGAGAATAGGCAGTAGGGGTCTGGAATTTACTGGAGAAAACTGGAAAAGGAACCAAGGTACTGGGAGCAGATAATTAGACAGGGAAAGCTAATGGAATGGAAAGTGGCCAAGAATAAATTTGGACTGCAGATCAAAGACTGCCTTCCCTATCAAGGATTGATAACAGATTATAAGAGAAAGGAACAGGGAGGTCCTAAGTGAAAGACCAGCACTGGTAGAGTTTTTACTTGAATCTGAAACAGAAGCTGATGTTAAAATTGGGGATAACTGGTAGAGCGTAGAAAATATTGCATGACAACTATAGGAATTAATCAGAGGAAGTTAGAAAGAATTGGGGAGAGACACTGGATAACCAATTCACAAAGAAACAAGAGGATATATATGGCTCCCAAATATGCAACAAAATCTAGAAGATTTAGGATTTTGGCTTGGAAGTGCTTGCATAGGTATTTTTACATCCCAAGCACACTAAAAAGAATTTTTCCACAGGTACATAGCAATGAAGGTGTGATGGGAAAGACAAAGGTAATTGGGAACATATTTTTTTGGGAGTGTAATGAGTTGGCAGGCTTTAAAAATTCCCTGCAGAGTACTCTGTCAGAAATACTGGATGAGTACATTAGTATAATTATGGAAATTATTTAATTTTTTTTTTTTTTTTTTTTAGCTATGATACAGGATCACCAAGACATAGGAAGGCCTTGCTGAGCATAGTTCTGGTGGCTGCCGAAAAAGCAATTCCTTGAAATCACAGTCTAAACCTACTGTATTAGAAGTAGTGACTATAGTAACAGAGATAAAAGAACTGAAAGTTGGATCTTTAGAAAAGGGTAGGAGCAAATTACATAGAAAAAAAAAAGGAATTGTTAGAACAATACATGCAAAATAATGTTTTGGAGGAGGAATTAGCTTTAAGGGTAGGCAGGAATTGAATGAGCTAAGTAATGTTCAATTGACGACTGTATAGAAGATTATGTGTGATGTATAATGTTTGCAACTGAAACTATGTCAGTATAGTTTGACTTAATTTATATAAATGTATGACTGCCTATGTTATAAGTGATACATTCAATAAAGATACCGTCTGGCCAAATTGTCATTAGTTTTTTGAACAGATTTCATAAAAAATGTATATTTCATATTCTGCACATAGAAATACAGTGGAAGTGACTCAAGTCTTTAAAAATATTAGTTAACTGGAAAAAAATTTGGCCTAGATTCATGAGTTCCTCATCATAGTACTCAACTCATGAGCACAATGAACAACGATGAGCAGGGATTTTGTGATTCAGGAAACACCAGTATATGTCACAGCTGGCTGCAAAACAAGGGTTAGCAGCTGAATATACTAAAGACCACACAATTAGCCATGCTACATGCTAATGAATCAAAAAAGTCACAGAGGAGCAATTCATAAATGTATACAATGAGTGTGAATACGCCACTCTTGCTTTAGCTCTGAATTCAACACATGCTACAATACAGCCACAAGAGAACTTTAAAAAAAATGTTAGGGGTTGCTGCAGCCATTATAAATGTGTATATGCAGTAGGCTGTCATACAAGATGCTGCTGCTAGACTAAGGCATAGAAGACGTAGGGTGTTCAGACCATATTTGCCCTACCATGGACTACATAAAATTGAAATACTAGGGAACTACAGGGTGGGCAGGGATACTATACAAGAAATATACCTGAGGCCCCATGGGAATTGTGTAGAACCCATCCAAGTGAAAATTAAGGTATGTGTAGCTTTACTTATCCTAGCTACAGGAACTTTTTAGTGATCTACAGGGAACACAGTGGGAGTTTCACAGAGCTATGCCTCAAGAGTACTCCACTGGTTCCTAAATACAATTCTGCAACATGTGGGAACAAATCTGGTTTCCATGTACTCTAGAAGAGAGAGAGAAAGAGAGAGAGAGAAGACAGAGATACCACTCTGCAAAATGTCTATGCCATAGTCCATTTCCCTGAGGTACGGCGGGGGGGGGGGGGGGTCACAGACTGCACCCATATTGAAGTAAAACTCCACCTGGTGAACTGGAAATGAGATATATGAACAGAAAAGGCTATCACTCCATCAATTGTCAGGTAGTCTGTAATGCACATTGTATCATATATACTTGTGCAGGTCACCCTGGTAATTTATACGACTCCCATATATGGCACATATCTGACCTGAACTTATGGTTTTCAAGGGGGCAAATTCCCACAAAGACATCTAGTGGGAGGTGTAGGATATGCGTTCGAACTTCGGCTCTTGACATCTATGAGAAACCTATGCAACCCCACTGAACAAAGTTGCAACACTGCACATGCACAGATTAACAATATCATAGAGGATGTATTTGAACTGCTGAAATCAAAGTTCCACTCACTAGAGACATCTGGAGGTGCCATGCAATATAACTCCACCATCTCTGCCAAAGTACTGACTTTTTGTGTCATCTTATATGACATTGTACTCAGAAAGCATTTGCAGCTGGGTACTCCAGGAAGGGGACGGCAGTTCTTAGCACCACAGGCAGGGCCAGCAGGTACAAACGAGGGGACCAGAGGAGGACCATGCAACTGGGGATGATCATGGCAGATGGAGACATGCACAATATCCCATGGCACTGCCCAATAGGCAGCAAATAGTGCATACACTCACCACTTATTATGTACCCTAATGAGAACCTGACCTTTGGTTGAACAAACATTAGCTGGTCACTCTGTGCAGCAGACATAAGCAACACTAAATCACATAATTACGCAAAGGGTAGGGCACAGTCATCTTCACTTGCACCATGTGTGTGTAGGGGGGGTGAGAGGGTTACAGGAAGGCAAACATAAAACAAAAGAAGTGTGTGTAAGTGTGAGAGATAAGATCAGAGTAAGTATGCACTGCCAGGGCCAGTATATCAATATATAAAGAGTCACTTTTAAAGAAAGTTTTTTTTTTGGACTGTGTGTGTGTGTGTGTGTGTGTGTGTGTGTGTGTGTGTGTGTGTGTGTGTGTGTGTGTGTGTGTGTGTGTGTGTGTGTGTGTGTGTGAGGTTTCATGGTCAGTGTGTGTGGATCTGCAGGAATACAGCTACAGCATTTGTGTGAGCTCTATGCCCTGACACCCTGGACAGATGTTAGCCATGCATGGTAGAGGTTCCAGTTCATTGTTGATGCCCCTGACCACATGACCTACCTCTGCCAGGGGTTGACTCTGCTAAATCCATGACCCTGGCAGAAGTTGGGGTGCTACCTGAACAGGAACAATATCCAATGGATGAGCTGTAATCATGACTATATCCACTGCTACAACTACATGGCCGACCACATCTGGGTGAGGACACATCCATCACTGATATAACAGTGGAAATATTACTACTGCAGGATTGGAATCTGGCAAGTTCATGGCAATGCCTGCTTAAATCTGATGATGTACTGGCTGTTCAGCCTCATGGATGCTGTTCCAACCCCCCTGTATTCCATAACAGACAAGGCATGGTCCAGTATGTCATTCATCCCATCCAAGGAGTCACACACATGATTTATTCAGTCTCGTACATCAGAATCCACAACAAGCACTACTCTGACTATCTCTTCCAAGGCCTTTTGCCTCCACTATGCCCCAGCCTCTGCATATACATTGGGTGGCAGATACCGATATATCTAAGCATACCTTCTTGGAGTACCTCTGCCAACACTTCTGTGTGATAATTCACCCTTGTGAAGGACAGGAAAGAATCTGCCAGCTCTGTAGCTGGGGTAACCACACTACCCTGATAACCTATGTCCCTATCATCCTGTTCACTCTCAGATGGCTCTGTGTCATGGCTATTTGTAGGTATACGTATTGCGTCTAGACTGTGGTGAGCAGATGTGAGAGCAACATTTTCTGCCTCAGACATATGCTGTACAACCCCGACTGCCTGTCCATCACCAGCATCCTCATCAGAGGCTACCATTCCTCTAACATCAGGCCGGAGGGTGGTCCACAGTGCTAGTGAAGGCCTTACCTGTGAATATACTAAGAAAACAAAAAATAAAAGAAATGCAAAGATGAAAACAATAAAATACCTACACCTAAATAAAAAAGCACGCATGCAAATGCAAATAATTTTAGAGAATAATATATATATCTAATGACAAAAAAATCTATGCCCATACCATGTGCAGGAGATCATTGTACCTCAATGCCAGATGTCCCTAGACACATAAATGTCAGTTGATAGACGTATTATATGCATACAACTCAAGATAACTTAATAATAACATAAATGAACTAATTTTTATATTTGAATGGCATTCCTGGAGCATCACTAGTGGAAAATCCCTGGTTGTCCTTCAACTCTACCCCAACATCCATCACCACACTGTGGAGCTTTTCTGAGCCACCTGGCTCCCTTACAGTGCAAAGAAACTCCTCCATCTCAGTGAGTGGTGATTCAGTTGAAGGTCCACCCACAGCAGCTATTTGATCCCATGTCTTTCTCTATCTGTAGCTTTTTTAATCATAACCAATGTCCCTGTGTCTGATGCTCATGTAATCATAGCCCTGGCCACCAACAGCATTCCTATCATTAACCACCTGCCACCAAACACAGTCACAAAAGGGCATGTCTGCTTAATGAGGATCTAGGAGCTGTGACCCCATGAAACAGTGGTCCTGTACTATGACCTCATTCTCACCATTTAAGAAGTGAGTTTTCTGTGCTGATGACTGCTTTTTTCCAATTTGGGAGGCATATCCCTGGTATGATAGGAAAAACAAAATTATCAGAGTAAAAAAAAACAATCAGGGATGGGGGTTACAGGCTGATCTACTTCTGAGGAGCAAATATTTGTTATGTAGGCATTGGTTATAATCATGCAAAACAGTTCTGAAAATGTAAATTCAAGCCCTTTAACATCCCCATGTGCCTCCCACACAGAAAAAATAAAAATAAAACTTATGACTACAGAAGTGAGAAGACTGAGTCCATGTAAATGGAAGAAAATGCACAGCTACTAAGCAGATCAGCATAAGCAGAGGCCAGTAGCTTAATGTAACAACTCACATAAGATGTTACAATCCAGACATGCCTGAACAACCTAAGATTGATGTCCACCCTGATGAAATACAAGTAAGGTATAACTGCAATAACAAAAGTTTGTTTGCTCATGTCAAAAACATAATTTTGTCAGGTTAGGCAGCAGTCATTACAAATAAAAGGGTTCAACACATTTGAAGCAGTACTTGTAAAGATGACATACCTTGAAAGATTTCAGACAGATATCCTAAAAGTATCACAAATCTAACTGTTGTTTTGTCAGCAAAGTTGGTTTGGCAGCACTGGGGATACCAAGCACTTGGGATACCAAGCAGTTGCCCTAGCAAGATGGAAGTTCCATAGCCCCAGGTTCTGCTTACATGGTGTAAATTAAACACCCTATGCACATTAAAGGAAAACTCCAACTTAGAACTCAAAAATCCTGTTTGTTTTTCATTGTATCTTTGTTTTCTGAACTATTTTAATGTATCAAAAGCACTCCAAGTGCTTCTTTTACAATTTTAATGTGTTTCCCTAAAAATGACGGATGATGGGGCCTACCTTGGTAATGTGATCTGGTTTTCTTGCTTTCATTCCTTCTTCTTAGAATACATTTCAAGTCCTCTTTATATGAGTCATGCTAGACATTAAGACAGAATGGCAGGACTGTGAAGCACTGTCATCTAAACACACCTTCTGTAACAGAGCTACTTCTGTTTCCCTGACTGAGCTTCATTTATGTGTCTGTCAGAGCTTGTAGTATGTTATAAATAGCTGTTAGCTACTTCCAGAAAAGAAGGTAGGTAAATAGCAGGCTTTTGTAAAGGGATCATTTTGTAGTTCTAAAAGAGATGACAGGCCTTCCCCCACACTCTCATGCTGAGGTGTGATATCATGATAAGTAGTAGGACTCCAAACTAAGTCTATCTGCTACTTCCCCATGCCTTCAGTGGGAAGTTTCGTTTTCTATCTCATAAATGATGCAGAATTAAAATGTGCTTTACTAGATCAGATTTGCAAGGAAAAGTGGGCTAATATTGTCATATCAAGATGTGCCATGCTGATAAACTCCTACCCAAGAAGATTTAATGCTGTAATTAAATCAAAAGGTGCTTCAACAAAGTATTAGTTTAAGGTTGTGCACACATATGCAACCAGCTTATTGTACATTTTTTATTTTTTATATTTTTTCCCCTAACAGATCTGTTTTTCAATTGAATTGTACAGGTTATAGGTCACATTAAAGATGGGAAAAGTTTTGAAATGTATTGTGGTCTCATTTATTTATATCACAAAAACCTGGCATTTTAACAAGGGTGTGTAAACTTTTATATCCACTGTAGTAAACATATGTTAAAGTAAATTCAGCTGTATATTATGGTTGCCATCAAAGGTCACATTTCCTTTGTGGACTACAAAATGCTCATGCGCTCTAACAAAGTAAGGACTGAATCAAAGTCAGTGGGAATCTCTTACCATGGATCTGCGTGTACCAGATATACATCCCCCTCTGGGAGAATGCCACAAAAAAGCATAACAATCTTTTTTATGAACATTATCAGTGCACCTAGTTGATAGGGTTGCCACGTGTCTCTCTTTCTGCAGTTCTGTCCTGTGTATGGGGGTGGGGCTTGAAAATGGTTAATGTGTTGATACTTTACAAGAAAAAATATTTTCTGACTTTTCTCTAAATGTTACAGAAATCATTTATACTGCATTTAAGTTGTCTTAACATATAAACTATTATAAATTACCAAGATTTAAATATTAACATTTAAATATTGTGTTGCTGCTTATGTAAATTTCTCAGAAAAGGTGGCAAATGCTTTTAAAGCCCTGACTGATTTAATTGCTTTGTTTTGCTATGAAAGCGGAGTGTTAAGTTCTCCTCGCTGCAATAAAAACTTTTTTATATCAGCTGCTGTGTTCCTGACATTAGCAGGATTAATTGCCCATCTATGATTGACAGCAGTACCTGACAGGGTAAAGTACAGATTTAACTGTGTCTATTATATGTCATGCAGGCAGAGGTGAATTCCTCTGTGAATTATGTGAGAAGTTAAGCTTAAAAAAAGTAGGTGGGCTTTCCCTTCCTTTGATTCCAATGCAAGGAAAAAAAAAGTTTTAAAAAGTACAAGCAGGTGTCTGGTACCTACACAATACTGGAACCATACTGTAGAGATAAAAGCAACCTAAGGATTGAGTTAAACTGTAGGAGAAAGCAGAGTTTTCCTTTAAATATGTTAGTTAGGTTTCAAATTATTCTCATTCCTGCATCATTCAATCTGATCAAAGTGCTGGGCAGGTAAACATGGTGTTATATCCTATATGATGACTGAGTATTACAAGAGCAAGTATTATGAATTTTGGCTAGGTAATGCCTTGCAAGTGTGACTTATAGGCAGTTATGCTCATTCAATTACTTGTTTAGTATTCCTTCTAATGAGAAGTATATTTACAGAGGGTGAGTCAGTGGAAAAAGCCTTACCAATAATGTTTAAGTTATATTTCTAGAATTAGGAAAGAACCTTGATACAAACTTTTAACATTTTTTAGCAAGTTTAGGTATCTGTGATGACAAAGTGACTATAACTGATAGTGTATGTGTGTGTGTGTGTGTGTGTATATATATATATATATATATATATATATATATATATATATATATATATATATACACACAACTTAGAAAGAAAGAAGTATTCCCGTAACAGACTCAATGAAGGCTGTCCCAAAAACGTCACCAAAGTGCCAGTTCAACAAATCAGACTCTTCAGTCCAAAGATATATTTCCACAAGATTTAATGAACGAAAAACATAGAGCATAGGTTAAGCGCTTTCATTTCCAAAAAACGGAAACTTCTTCAGAACAACGCAACATCAGAAAACTTCTGGTGAGGGAGGCCCAGCGACAAAGTTGTTAAAAATCTAGTCCATCAACAGGCATGATAGGCGTGGTCCTGTAAGTAATCCAAAGGAAACAGCAGCAGCATAAAGTATCATTCAACAGCTAATCCAACAACAAACAAAGTCAGCGTGGTCATGAAGTAGGTCCAAAGTTCACATACACAGGATTCATGAAATGTGAAGCCAAAGGAGGTCAAAACCAGTGAAAAAACAAATGAGTTTATTAAATGAGTAAGCACTTTCGCAGATCTACCATCAAGCGGATGGTAGATCTGCGAAAGTGCTTACTCATTTAATAAACTCATTTGTTTTTTCACTGGTTTTGACCTCCTTTGGCTTCACATTTCATGAATCCTGTGTTTGTGAACTTTGGACCTACTTCATGACCACGCTGACTTTGTTTGTTGTTGGATTAGCTGTTGAATGATACTTTATGCTGCTGCTGTTTCCTTTGGATTACTTACAGGACCACGCCTATCATGCCTGTTGATGGACTAGATTTTTAACAACTTTGCCGCTGGGCCTCCTTCACCAGAAGTTTTCTGATGTTGCGTTGTTCTGAAGAAGTTTCCGTTTTTTGGAAATGAAAGCGCTTAACCTATGCTCTATGTTTTTCGTTCATTAAATCTTGTGGAAATATATCTTTGGACTGAAGAGTCTGATTTGTTGAACTGGCACTTTGGGGACGTTTTTGGGACAGCCTTCATTGAGTCTGTTACGGGAATACTTTTTTCATTTATCAGTTCTTTCTTCCCGTTGTCCATTTGTGTTTTATTAGAAAGAAAGAAAACAAATCATTTTCATGGCCAAATCTAATACAGTCATTGTACAAAGGTATTCCCCACCTATATTTTGCCATCCTTACTTCTGCAAGGATCACAGTCATACAACTATACTGTGACAGGACAGATAACAACAGTGTGCTAACTGGGTGTAGTGCAGAGTAACTGTAAATTTCAGAAGAACAATGATAATCATATATACCAGACTTTGTCTGCTTCTTTGTGTAAATGTTCAGGTGGTAAAACATATTTATCATGTCAATGTTTCATTGCAATGCCATAGGTGCAGTATTCAAATCTTGTGAAGGTGCTGTCTCTGTAAAAGCAGGGATCCTTACTGTAAATATTTACTTGTTTAAGCCCACAAACTTGATAAGCCCTCATGAGGAATTAAACCCGCACATAAGGCAGCTGTTTAATCTCAGCCTTACCACAGGATACGGTGGCGTGGTCCCACTCCACAAAGGTGGTGCCTCTACGGACCCTGGTAATTAACAAGTCTAGTCTGCAAAGCTATGGAGAGGATCATAATGGAGCTCATAAACAAAGATATAGGGGACTTGCAGACATTGGACCCGACCCAGTTTGGCTTTGTCAAGGGAAGATCATGCTAGTCACCAAGGCCATTGATGAGGGAAAGGCAGTCCATACAGCCTACCTTGACCTTGCAGACACAATACCCCAAGAAAAACTACCAGCTTAAATGTAAACCCATATGTCACAAGATGGGTTAAGGACAGAACCCACAGGGTTAGAGTTGCTGGCGCTGTGTCAGACTCCAAGCTATTGTTTGGCATCTACTTCAGAAGTACAGGCCAACATGGGAGGACTTGGCTGACAAAGTTTGCAGATGACTGCAAACTTGGCGCCATAGTGGAAAGTGCATCGGACACTGATATCCTTCAGAAGGGACTCACGGAAACAGATAGCTGGTGCCAGAGCCATAGTCATACCCTTCGGGAAAAACAAGGTAACCCCAAGCTACCATATAGGTGGCAAATTATCAGGGACCTGGGGACCCAGGTTGACAGTGGCCTTTCTTTGACACTCACATTGCTAAAGTGGTTAGAAAGACCTTCTACATTGCCCACCTGATCATGAAGGGATTCACATCCAGATCTAGTGAGGTCATTGTTCCCCTGTACTCTTCACTTATCAGACCAATGATCGAGTACAATGCCCCATTCGGGATGTATCTCACCCGACATCTGCAGAGACCCCAAAAGTTCCTCACCAAAAGGATAAGGGACTCCAAAATCTGTCATATGCTGCCATTGAAGAAAACCCAGCTCTATTCAGTCGCATACCGTCTGCTCAGAGGTGACATGTGCCTGACATACAAGGCCATGTCCAACCGGAATTAATGGACATGCTCCACCTCAAAAATCCAAATCCACCAAAACCACTAGAGCAAGTGACTTAAACCTTCTGGAGGGATAGATTTATCACTCAGAGACTCCCTATGCTGTGGAATAAAATCCCGGTCCATGTGAGGCAGAGCACCTCGCTGACTCTGTTCAAGAGAAATCTAGACCTGTGGATGGGAGATCGTAGGTTTACAATCATCTCTGGGTCACTGCTGGACAGAGGCACAACAAACTAATGGGCACAGTATTTTTCATATAAGGCAATAATTTGGGCTAGGCTTATAAATGCCTTAGGGCAGATAGCCTAGTATAAACCTATGAACCTATGAACCTATATTGATTTACAAACACATTTCTGTTAAAATTTTGGCTTCATCCTTTGCTCAATGGTTTACATTGCATGGCAATGCCTATAGGTTCATGCGTTAATAGGTGTATACTAGACTAATGACCAGTGGGACCATTATAAGGCTAGCCATGCAACCCAGTTGTATCATGTGAATTATTGTGTTTTAGAAGTTATTTGTAAGGGGGTTGTTTTAGGGCATGATTTAATGGCTGCCTCTGTCCATCAAAGACATAGGTGTCAGAGCAGGAATTCATTTTTGACTTTGCATACACTGGTCTAGACTGCACTTGAATAGGGTTAGAGAAAGGTTTTGCTTCCCATCGAAGGGAAGACTATTCTGGAGAATGGAGATTCTCTGAGATACATAGCTGTCTGTCCAACATGTACTATTTAAATTGCAAGCAAAATTTAAATCCTTAGGCCTAGTAGTTCTGGTGCTGTTCATATTGCAGATGCATCAAAGGTCCATCAGAGTGAGATCCAGTGATGCCTTGTATGCCAAGCATAGATTGTCTCTGTGCAGTCTGTAGGAAACAGAGTATAGAGATAGAGCTCTGAGGTGATCTGCATAGGGCATTGTATTTACACCCTGTATTCCTTTTTGTGAGGAACTTCTGTGGACATTCCAGTTGCAGCATGTGCCTATTCAGGTACATAGTGAAGGGGGCATTATACTTAATGATTGTTCTGATGACACATTGACTTCTCTAGATCTAGATGTCATGTTCTTACTTATAAGTTGATTGATATAGACTGATTTCCTTGCAGTCTTAGATACATGTTGATCAAAAGCCAGGTTTTTATCTACATGAGTCCCCACATAACTGACTACTGTGTCTACTTTTAGGGGTGATTTATCAATGAGGTAGTATCCATGGGTGGCCAACTTCCAAAAAGGTACCATTATACATTTCTTCACATTGAGATATAAGCCATGGCTTTGTTATCAGTCAGTTGTCTGTGTTAGACCTTCTATAAAATGTTAGTATCTTGGGGAGCTTCTATGATTGCTCTTAGCTTTCAATCATCTGTAACCTTGGTATGCCAGAGATCCATGGCATTAGCCTTGACTTCCAAAAAATAGATTCCACAGAAGAGCAGACACAGAACAGAGCCCTGGGGGAGTCCACTGTGGAGGTGGTCTTTCCAGTCCTAACTGTCTGTGTCCTGTCTATCAGCTAGCTGGCTATCCAGCAAATTACATAGTGGGGTTATGACTAATTCCATAAGTTTGTTTACAATGCCCAAGTGAGGTATTGTATAAAATGTCATAGCTGGGTCAAGGTCTGCAGTATGCACCATTTTGCCCTCATCTGTTGCCTTGATGATTTTCTTAAAGAAGCCTACCAAGTTCAGTAGGCATGACCTACCTATGATAAAACCAAACTGGGTTGGGTCCAGTGTCTGAAGGTTTCCTATGTCACTGATAATTATTTCCATGGCTCTGCATATGAGACTAGTCAAACTAATGGGTCTGTACTAACCAGGATCTGTTGATGGTCTGCCGTTGTGCATTTGGATGACCACTACAGTCTTCCATTTGTGTGGCATGGAGCCTGTGCAGTGGCTATTGTTGAATAGTGACACAAGTGGCCCTAAAAGGTCATTTATCAGACTATTTAAGAAGCATCCTAGCATATTATTGAAGCCCATGAAAGCTGTATTCTTTATTTTAGACAGTACATCTAAAACCTGTTGCGTACTGATAGTTGGAGGGATTATGTTAGATGGTGTTTACTGGGTAGGGGGGGCGGCAGCTAAGGATGAGAAAGGAACAAAATTGGAGCTAAATTTGTCAACCAGACGATTTGCTTAATTTCTCCTGGTTCCCTGAAATGGTTCCATTTACCAACAGTTCGGTACACTGTTATGTGTTGTCTTTGAGGTTTTGGACAGAGCTAAAGAAGATCTTATGGTTGTTCTTGACCTGGTACACTACCTTTACCTAAAAATTTGCTTTGTTGGACTTAATTTGTCATCTTCATTGTCTGTTCAGTTTGATGAGAGAATTTTTTATCTTTTTGGCTTGACCCATCCTGATTTTAGCTGTGACTTCTTTCTTTTGTTGCATAACTTTTTTAATTTTGGATTCCATCAGGGAGGTTTTGTCTTTAGAGTTATTTTGGGGATTCCTTCTGGCAGGCATAAGAGCCTCTCTGCAATCATTGACATGGTGTACAGAGCTTCTGTGAATAATTCTACATAGGCTGCTGTGTTATCTGAGTATGGAGAGACTTGAAATTTTTACAGGTTATCACTTAATAAAAAATAGTTTGCCTTGGAGTAGTTTATAACTATTAGAAGGTTTGCTACGGTTATAGAATTGATTCTTATTTTGAGGGACACTGCTTTGTGGTCTTACTTTACCAGACAGGGCACAGCACCGGGGTGTTGCAAGCTTCAGTTAGTATTGAAAATATTACAAATTCTATTGCAAAATATCCACATAAAAATATATTTGCAAAAACTCTTTACTCCAGTAAAGGAGCAGCATGTATTACAACATTTGCAGGGTTGTCAGAAGTAGTTATATATCCACTCATGTACAAAACTATAGTCCTCAGCTGACAGTTTTGGAATGTTAGTTCCCCAATACACAGTGTTCAAAAGTTCATGTTCCTTTATGTCATGGGTTCGCTTCCAAGGTGGTATCACTCACAATTATTAACTTTTTTACATGCCTCCAAGGCAATGTGTATTAGTTGTCATTATAAATGCTATCAACCATCCTAGAGTACATGCCCAGAGGAGGCAATGTATCATTTGAAATGTAAGAGAGATGGTAATATTAACCAGTGTTTGATAGATTCACTGTGAAATATCTCTATATATAATGATCAGCACACATGTCCTAGTCTTATTGCCATATTTCTCACCTCAATTCAGTTCTAGCACATTTCTGTATTTTCTCTCTTGCAGATGCAGTTGTCTAGCTTGTCTGTCATTGGACACAGGCTGGTGCAAGTGAGATCTGATTTAGGTGCCAGTGCCCTGCCATTTTTCCATTGATTTTGTAAAAGACATGGCAGGTGATGGTGGAGGTAGTGCTCCATTTAGAGTATAGAGATGGTGTGAGGAGAAGTCCAAGATTTTTGTTGGACCCTTGTTAATTGTTACAGCTGAAGGCACCTGAATGGGAACTATGACTGTGCTGGGTCACAGTACACAGCTAAGGCATTGAATAGCTTAGCCCATACCTCTCAATTGTACAGATTTTCACAGAATGTCCAGATTACTGCCTCATATTTTTGGTGTGTTCCTCCTAAAATCTGTACCTTTCTCGCAAATAGCTGAGGATTGAAGTAATTAAATAATGACAAAACATTTGATATTAAGACACCACATCCTTCAGAAAATTCATGCTAATGCAAAACCTATTATTCTATCAACTTTCTAAGTTTCTAAGAGTAATATTTAAAATATTTCCCTGTTTGTCCCCCATCGTTTTAAGCTTTGTCCAGATTTTTTGCTCTAAGAGGTTGAGCGGTATGGCTTAGCCAAGGCTGTCAGTCATGCAGCAGGCATCCCACATATTATTGAACAATGTCATCACCATTATAGTGACTTAGAAAGGTGAAAGCAAGACCTCCTTTACTAATGGCAGGAATATTTTCAGACCTATGAGCCACTTTGGTTGTCTAAGTACTGTGGCCCATAAGCAGGCAATAGAATACCACTTGGCAACACAAACACATGTTCATTATGATTATCATTATTTTTTTTTATGTGTAGCTTCTGCATAGATTCAATGAAACAGGGAGGTACATCAGGAAAGACTATAATGTCTGAGATGTGCACTAAAAGTAAGTCTGGGTTCATGTATGAATGTTTGCTATTTCATAATAGCAATGATTGTAAAAATAGGTTATCAAGTCTCTAGACATCAGTCAGATAATGGACAGAGTAATACATGAGTATGCATATTCTAGCTATGCAAATTGTGCAAACCTGGATAAATAGCTCTTGCAATATTCCATTAGAAAATTGTTCAGTAAACATAGATAATTGTAGGTTCAAATCCAAGCAGCAGCAATTTCTGTGTATTACTTAATAGTTATTCTTCTGCAGTCAGTAACAGAACAACATTTTACTCAGTTCACATAGACATTTCATGACTTGTAATGTAAAAATATCTTTGCTATAGTTACACTATTTGCATGTGTATAATATTGAGGAGATTAAGCTTTAATGTAACAGTGTATGTGACAAATCTAAATATTTGTGTGGAAATATGCATGGATTGGGATATATGACAATTACATGACATTTATGATATTTTTCTCTGTTGTCTCTCCTTCCATTCTTTATCTTATTTTTTTTTTAATTTTAATCATTTATTTATTTTTTTATCGCATTTTTTGACTATGATCCTGTTGCAACGTGACCATCAGCACAAGGAGTTATATCAGTCTCAGACCACATCCCTGCACAGGTGGCCATGGTGGTGCCACCCCAGACAGCACAAGCACCGAGTTCTCCTGTACTTGTGTGGGTAGTATTTCCAGGAGTTCCTTAGGTTTTCCAGTTTGTCCACATGTTTATGTGCTTTTCCATTAGTCTCACATTGGTAGTTTGATACATATTAGCTATGTGAAGTTGTAAACTTATGTTACTTGCATGTCTTTTCAAACAACTCAGTGTCACTGCTCGACAGAGGCACAGCAAAATAATGGGTATAGTTCCCCATACTAAAGGGGTGGCGTAAGCCACAAAACGATGGGCTAGGCTTGTAAATGCCCTCGGGCAGATAGCCTAGTATGAACCTATGAACCTATGAACACATTTTTCCTTCTGAACATATACTGACTCTGTCAGCTTACTTAATATACACAACATTGCCACTGAAGTTACCACATGTCCATAATTGTAGTCAATGCAATGTACAACTGTAACAACCTTCCTTCTCCCCTTATTTTAAGCTTCCTCTACTTTTATGTATTCTTTACTGATCTATATTTTTGCCATACATGCATATGTTTTCAGATCTCAAGTTTGTGTACAGTCTTTTGTTTTCAGAGTGCACACAAGCCATGTCTTACTTCAATATGGCCATGAGCTCATGTTGTGCTCTTGAGCTGAGGGTACTTGTCATGTAGAGTGCCTTAGCTTCTTGCATATTCAGTTAAAATGCTGATCATCAGGCACACAAAGACAATTGTGTTAGCTCCAGTGTAACATGTATATAACATTAATGAATCCCTAAGTTCTTCCTGTAATCTTCTTAACTGTAAGTGGCTGACTTAAAATTACTGACTTCTATGCTATAATATAATAAAACAGACTGAAGTCTTGAATCAGTCTGCTGACTCACATAAGACTTCTGCAATATGTAGATTATTATTTGAATTAATTGCAGAAATTTGGCTTTAATTAAGACAGTCTTATCTTTCCCCCAGCTCCTGTGCTTTCAATTTTACAGTCACTGCATCAATGGTGGACAGCCAAGATGAAAGAGTATGTGATGACAGCAAGAAATAAAACTGGGTCCTCTGCTTACTTTCCAAATTTTCTAAACAAACTTTGCAGATTATTGGTTGAAAATACTCAAAAATAATAAAGAGTGCAGACATTAAAATATCACTTCATTTTCAGCTAAGTTTCTACCTACAAAATTAAGGCCTACCACATAATTTTGAAATGTCTGATGTTCTATCCTTGAATATGAACTTGAAATGTATGACACAACAGCTGATCAAATCGCCACAACTTGTCTATGAACTGCTCCGCACAATAACCACATGACATTTACCATTCAAGCAAAGTAAATGTCTCCAACAGGCAGGTGAAACTTTATACATATACAGTAGATTAACCTCAACAACAATTTTCTGTATAGGGTGTGCAAATTAGGTGCCATAGTCAAGTCCCCAAATGATGTGGACATCCTACAAAAGGGCCTCACTGAGACATCTGCAACAGCTGGAAAGGCCACAGAAGTACCTCACAAAGAGGATTACGGGACTCAAACAGATACCCTACACTGACCGTCTCAAAAAACTCCAGCTTTACTCTGTAGCATATCACCTACTCCGAGGTGATCTCTGCCTAACATACAAAGCTATGTCAAACCCAGAGCTGTTGGACATGCTACACCTAAAGAAATCCCAATCCCTCCGAGATACATGCTCTAGTGACCTAAACCTTATCACCACAATAAACAGAAAAAGCTGGAGGGAAAGATTCCTGTGCCAGAGACTTCCCATACTCTGGAACAAGTTACCAGTCTATGTCAAGCAGAGTTTTTCATTAGCACTCTTCAAGAAAAATCTTGATGAGTGGATGGGAAATAGGAAATTCATCCCGGGGATCACTTCTGTGGCTCTGCTTGACAGGGGCACAGGAAAATAACTTTCTTGGGTGGCAAAAGCCAGGGAACCTTGTTGGCTGGGCTTACATAGGCCCTTGGGCCGATAGCCTAGTACCTACTTATGAACCTATGACCTTTATATATATATATATATATATATATATATATATATATATATATATATATATATATATATATATATATATATATATATATATATATATATATATATATATATATACATATATATATATATATATATATAGAGAGAGAAAGAGAAATATATATATATATATATATATATATATATATATATATATATATATATATATATATATATAGTGAGAGAAAGAGAGTATATAATAAATTATCAACAATGAGACTGAACACCAGAAAATCTCATCAGAGATAACCATTGTTGCAAATAAAAATCATCTAAATAAAGTGATCATTTTCCAAAACAAAAGTCTAACATGTTAAATAATTTGCCTTTACATTTGACCTCAACCTCTTGAATTTAAATAAACTAACTCCAGGGTTATGCAGTGCAGCTGTGGAAAAAGTGAAAATGTTTTGACTTGTGTTACAGCTGACTTCTAGAAGTTTGACTGCATGTGTGTTCAAGCTATGTTGATTTGTTGCACTGTCATGGAATGAGCTTTTGAAGCGTATGGTGAAGGTTAGGGTTATGGGCAGGGACAGGGTTATGGTTAGGATTATGGCTAGGATTCACTGGTGTTACTAAGATGGTGCAGGAGTCTGAATATGTGGTGGGGTTTTGGTGTTCAAATCAAAAAAGTAAACTCCTCATTTCCTTTCACAATCATTTTTATTTTCCATGTTTTGAGTTTTTGATTTTATGAATTTCAAAATGGTGGCATTGATCACTTGAGTGTCAGTTTCGTTTGCCTTTTGATAATTCAGCATATACTCATGCATACTCATATATATATATATATATATATATATATATATATATATATGTGTATGTATAATGTCTGTATATATATATATATATATATATATATATATATATATATATATATATATATATATATATATGCATAAAATTGTATCATGAATAGGTGGAAACACATGAATAGATGGAAACACATAAGATCAACACTAATATTTCAAAAATTCAAATTACTGAATACCCAAAACACCAAATATACCAAAGCTCACAAAAAGAAAAGAATATTCTTTTGGGATCGCTAAACGTTAAGCCTGCTTTAACATTCAGACTTAATTTGTCTGAATAGTGGTAGTGTTGCATAATAAGTTTTGCTAAGGTAAGGTGTATGGTTACAGTTGCATGTATTACTAAGGTGGCCAGAAGTAATACTTTACAAAAGCCCTTCCCACTACCCAAAACTGATCAGTCAACCACTGCTCACACACACACAC